>NC_088424.1:50222171-50244671 GCF_034236695.1 Oncorhynchus nerka | reverse complement strand
GGAGGACTCACTAAACAGAGAACATCCCTGGTCATCCCTACTGCCTCTGATCTGGAGGACTCACTAAACAGAACATCCCTGGTCAACCCTACTGCCTCTGATCTGGAGGACTCACTAAACAGAGAACATCCCTGG
The DNA here is from genome assembly GCF_034236695.1 of Oncorhynchus nerka. Classification (NCBI taxonomy): domain Eukaryota; kingdom Metazoa; phylum Chordata; class Actinopteri; order Salmoniformes; family Salmonidae; genus Oncorhynchus; species Oncorhynchus nerka. The sequence continues at coordinate 50,244,536 of NC_088424.1, read as the reverse complement.
TCATCCCTACTGCCTCTGATCTGGAGGACTCACTAAACAGAGAACATCCCTGGTCATCTCTATTAGCCTCTGAACTAGAGGACTCACTAAACAGAACATCCCTGGTCAACCCTACTAGCCTCTGATCTGGAGGACTCACTAAACAGAGAACATCCCTGGTCATCCCTACTGCCTCTGATCTGGAGGACTCACTAAACAGAACATCCCTGGTCAACCCTACTGCCTCTGATCTGGAGGACTCACTAAACAGAGAACATCCCTGGTCAACCCTACTGCCTCTGAACTGGAGGACTCACTAAACAGAGAACATCCCTGGTCATCCCTACTGACTCTGATCTGGAGGATTCACTAAACAGAGAACATCCCTGGTCATCCCTACTGCCTCTGATCTGGAGGACTCACTAAACAGAGAACATCCCTGGTCATCCCTACTAGCCTCTGATCTGGAGGACTCACTAAACAGAGAACATCCCTGGTCCATCCCTACTGCCTCTGATCTGGAGGACTCACTAAACAGAGAACATCCCTGGTCATCCCTACTGCCTCTGATCTGGAGGACTCACTAAACAGAGAACATCCCTGGTCATCCCTACTGCCTCTGATCTGGAGGACTCACTAAACAGAGAACAGCCCTGGTCATCCCTACTGCCTCTGATCTGGAGGACTCACTAAACAGAGAACATCCCTGGTCATCCCTACTGCCTCTGATCTGGAGGACTCACTAAACAGAGAACATCCCTGGTCATCCCTACTGTCTCTGATCTGGAGGACTCACTAAACAGAGAACATCCCTGGTCCATCCCTACTGCCTCTGATCTGGAGGACTCACTAAACAGAGAACATCCCTGGTCATCCCTACTGCCTCTGATCTGGAGGACTCACTAAACAGAGAACATCCCTGGTCCATCCCTACTGCCTCTGATCTGGAGGACTCACTAAACAGAGAACATCCCTGGTCATCCCTACTGCCTCTGATCTGGAGGACTCACTAAACAGAGAACAGCCCTGGTCCATCCCTACTGCCTCTGATCTGGAGGACTCACTAAACAGAGAACATCCCTGGTCCATCCCTACTGCCTCTGATCTGGAGGACTCACTAAACAGAGAACATCCCTGGTCATCCCTACTGCCTCTGATCTGGAGGACTCACTAAACAGAGAACATCCCTGGTCCATCCCTACTGCCTCTGATCTGGAGGACTCACTAAACAGAGAACATCCCTGGTCATCCCTACTGCCTCTGATCTGGAGGACTCACTAAACAGAGAACAGCCCTGGTCCATCCCTACTGCCTCTGATCTGGAGGACTCACTAAACAGAGAACATCCCTGGTCATCCCTACTGCCTCTGATCTGGAGGACTCACTAAACAGAGAACATCCCTGGTCCATCCCTACTGCCTCTGATCTGGAGGACTCACTAAACAGAGAACATCCCTGGTCATCTCTATTAGCCTCTGAACTAGAGGACTCACTAAACAGAACATCCCTGGTCAACCCTACTAGCCTCTGATCTGGAGGACTCACTAAACAGAGAACATCCCTGGTCATCCCTACTGCCTCTGATCTGGAGGACTCACTAAACAGAACATCCCTGGTCAACCCTACTGCCTCTGATCTGGAGGACTCACTAAACAGAGAACATCCCTGGTCAACCCTACTGCCTCTGAACTGGAGGACTCACTAAACAGAGAACATCCCTGGTCATCCCTACTGCCTCTGATCTGGAGGACTCACTAAACAGAGAACATCCCTGGTCATCCCTACTAGCCTCTGATCTGGAGGACTCACTAAACAGAGAACATCCCTGGTCCATCCCTACTGCCTCTGATCTGGAGGACTCACTAAACAGAGAACATCCCTGGTCATCCCTACTGCCTCTGATCTGGAGGACTCACTAAACAGAGAACATCCCTGGTCATCCCTACTGCCTCTGATCTGGAGGACTCACTAAACAGAGAACAGCCCTGGTCATCCCTACTGCCTCTGATCTGGAGGACTCACTAAACAGAGAACATCCCTGGTCATCCCTACTAGCCTCTGATCTGGAGGACTCACTAAACAGAGAACATCCCTGGTCATCCCTACTGCCTCTGATCTGGAGGACTCACTAAACAGAGAACATCCCTGGTCATCCCTACTGTCTCTGATCTGGAGGACTCACTAAACAGAGAACATCCCTGGTCCATCCCTACTGCCTCTGATCTGGAGGACTCACTAAACAGAGAACATCCCTGGTCATCCCTACTGCCTCTGATCTGGAGGACTCACTAAACAGAGAACATCCCTGGTCCATCCCTACTGCCTCTGATCTGGAGGACTCACTAAACAGAGAACATCCCTGGTCATCCCTACTGCCTCTGATCTGGAGGACTCACTAAACAGAGAACAGCCCTGGTCCATCCCTACTGCCTCTGATCTGGAGGACTCACTAAACAGAGAACATCCCTGGTCCATCCCTACTGCCTCTGATCTGGAGGACTCACTAAACAGAGAACATCCCTGGTCATCCCTACTGCCTCTGATCTGGAGGACTCACTAAACAGAGAACATCCCTGGTCCATCCCTACTGCCTCTGATCTGGAGGACTCACTAAACAGAGAACATCCCTGGTCATCCCTACTGCCTCTGATCTGGAGGACTCACTAAACAGAGAACAGCCCTGGTCCATCCCTACTGCCTCTGATCTGGAGGACTCACTAAACAGAGAACATCCCTGGTCATCCCTACTGCCTCTGATCTGGAGGACTCACTAAACAGAGAACATCCCTGGTCCATCCCTACTGCCTCTGATCTGGAGGACTCACTAAACAGAGAACATCCCTGGTCATCCCTACTGCCTCTGATCTGGAGGACTCACTAAACAGAGAACATCCCTGGTCATCCCTACTGCCTCTGATCTGGAGGACTCACTAAACAGAGAACATCCCTGGTCCATCCCTACTGCCTCTGATCTGGAGGACTCACTAAACAGAGAACATCCCTGGTCATCCCTACTGCCTCTGATCTGGAGGACTCACTAAACAGAGAACATCCCTGGTCCATCCCTACTGCCTATGATCTGGAGGACTCACTAAACAGAGAACATCCCTGGTCATCCCTACTGCCTCTGATCTGGAGGACTCACTAAACAGAGAACATCCCTGGTCATCCCTACTGCCTCTGATCTGGAGGACTCACTAAACAGAGAACATCCCTGGTCATCCCTACTGCCTCTGATCTGGAGGACTCACTAAACAGAGAACATCCCTGGTCATCCCTACTGCCTCTGATCTGGAGGACTCACTAAACAGAGAACATCCCTGGTCATCCCTACTGCCTCTGATCTGGTGGACTCACTAAACACAAATGCTTCGTTTGTAAATGATGTCTGATTGCTGGAATGTGTCCCTGGCGATCCGTCAATAATAAAAATAAATAAAATAAAATGTTGCCGTCTGGTTTAATATAAGGAATTTTAAATTATTTATCCTTGTAAAGGTTTTCCTCCTCTTCGTCTGAAGAGGAGGTGTAGCAAGGATCGGACCAAGATGCGGCGTGGTAAGTGTCCATGGTTGTTTATTTAAAAACATGAACTGAACACTCAATGAATACAAAACAATAAACGTGAACAAAACCGAAACAGTACCGTGTGGCGAACAAACACAGACACGGAAACAATCACCCACAAACACACAGTGAAACCCAGGCTACCTAAGTATGATTCTCAATCAGAGACAACTAATGACACCTGCCTCTGATTGAGAACCATACTAGGCCGAAACATAGAAATTCCCAAAACCTAGAAAAACAAACATAGACAACCCACCCAACTCACGCCCTGACCATACTAAATAAATACAAAACAAAGGAAATTAAGGTCAGAACGTGACAATACTTTTAATCAAGTATGACAATTTATGACTTTTTGCACCAGTGGATGTGGCTGGTGGTTAAAGCATTTCTTTCACATCAATTTAGACAAGTGTGTCTGGGTAAGTCATCTAATATTAATATTACACCATAACAACACCCTGTCTCTGCCCTGTGTATGTGTGAATGGCAGGGTTACACCATAACAACACCCTGTCTCTGCCCTGTGTATGTGTGAATGGCAGGGTTACACCATAACAACACCCTGTCTCAGCCCTGTGTATGTGTGAATGGCAGGGTTACACCATAACAACACCCTGTCTCAGCCCTGTGTATGTGTGAATGGCAGGGTTACACCATAACAACACCCTGTCTCTGCCCTGTGTATGTGTGAATGGCAGGGTTACACCATAACAACACCCTGTCTCTGCCCTGTGTATGTGTGAATGGCAGGGTTACACCATAACAACACCCTGTCTCTGCCCTGTGTATGTGTGAATGGCAGGGTTACACCATAACAACACCCTGTCTCAGCCCTGTGTATGTGTGAATGGCAGGGTTACACCATAACAACACCCTGTCTCAGCCCTGTGTATGTGTGAATGGCAGGGTTTACACCATAACAACACCCTGTCTCAGCCCTGTGTATGTGTGAATGGCAGGGTTACACCATAACAACACCCTGTCTCAGCCCTGTGTATGTGTGAATGGCAGGGTTTACACCATAACAACACCCTGTCTCAGCCCTGTGTATGTGTGAATGGCAGGGTTACACCATAACAACACCCTGTCTCTGCCCTGTGTATGTGTGAATGGCAGGGTTACACCATAACAACACCCTGTCTCAGCCCTGTGTATGTGTGAATGGCAGGGTTACACCATAACAACACCCTGTCTCAGCCCTGTGTATGTGTGAATGGCAGGGTTACACCATAACAACACCCTGTCTCAGCCCTGTGTATGTGTGAATGGCAGGGTTACACCATAACAACACCCTGTCTCAGCCCTGTGTATGTGTGAATGGCAGGGTTACACCATAACAACACCCTGTCTCAGCCCTGTGTATGTGTGAATGGCAGGGTTACACCATAACAACACCCTGTCTCAGCCCTGTGTATGTGTGAATGGCAGGGTTACACCATAACAACACCCTGTCTCAGTGAGTAACACACTGTTTAATCATCCTTCTCACTGTAGGTCATTAGCTTGGTTCATGTCATTTCTTAATTCCTTCAGTTAAACTCCTCAGATGGGGACTTTAAAGACAGAGTGGCCAGACGACGGACAGCTCTGTTTTCATCCAGCTGGGTGGTAGAATAGAATAGAAAAAAATATAACAGAGTAGAATATGATAGAATAGAACAGAATAAAATATGATAGAATAGAATATGATATGATAGAATAGAACATGATAGAATAGAATATGACAGAATAGAACAGAATAGAATATGATATGATAAAATATGATAGAACAGAATAGAATATGATAGAATATAACATGTTAGAATAGAATATGATAGAATAGAATATGACAGAATAGAACAGAATAGAATATGATATGATAAAATATGATAGAACAGAATAGAATATGATAGAATAGAACATGATAGAATAGAATATGATAGAATAGAACATGATAGAATAGAATATGATAGAGTAGAATATGATAGAATAGAACATGATAGAATATAACAGAATATAATATGATAAAATATGATAGAACAGAATAGAACATGATAGAATAGAATATGATAGAATAGAACATGATAGAATAGAATATGATAGAGTAGAATATGATAGAGTAGAATATGATAGAGTAGAACATGATAGAATAGAATATGATAGAGTAGAATATGATAGAGTAGAATATGATAGAGTAGAACATGATAGAATAGAACATGATAGAATATAACAGAATATAATATGATAAAATAGAACAGAATAGAATATGATAGAAAATAAGATAATATAATTGAATTTTATAGAATAGAACAGATTATGATAGAATAGAATGTGATAGAATATAACACTATAGAATATGATCGAATAGAATATAACATAATATAATAGAACAGAATACAATATGATAGAACAGAATATAATAGAATATAATAAAATACTGCATAGGGTTATTCTATTATTCTGGTGTTGTGGTAGCAGATTTGACCTACAGTAGCTAGTGACAGACCCCAGGAAGACTATATATAATAGAACAAAATAAAGTAGAACAGACTTGAATATGATAGAATAGAACAGAATAGAATGTGATATGATAGAATAGAACAGAATATAATGTGATATGATAGAATAGAACAGAATAGAATGTGATATGATAGAATAGAACAGAATAGAATGTAATATGATAGAATAGAACAGAATAGAATGTGATATGATAGAATAGAACAGAATAGAATATGATATGATAGAATAGAACAGAATAGAATGTGATATGATAGAATAGAACAGAATAGAATGTGATATGATAGAATAGAACAGAATAGAATGATATGATAGAATAGAACAGAATAGAATGTGATATGATAGAATAGAACAGAATAGAATGTGATATGATAGAATAGAACAGAATAGAATGTGATATGATAGAATAGAACAGAATAGAATGTGATATGATAGAATAGAACAGAATAGAATGTGATATGATAGAATAGAACAGAATAGAATGTGATATGATAGAATAGAATATAACAGAATATGATAGAATAGAATATAACAGAATATGATAGAATAGAATGTGATAGAATATAACACTATATAATATGATAGAATATAATAGAATAGAATAGAATACAATATGATAGAACAGATTATAATATAATATAATAAAATACTGCATAGGGTTATTCTACTGGTGTTGTGGTAGCAGATTTGACCTACAGTAGCTAGTGACAGACCCCAGGAAGACTATAGCGGACGCTAAAGTGCTCTATTCCCTATGTAGTGCACTACCTTTGACTAGGGTCCATTGGGCTCTGGTCAAAGTAATGGACTATATAGGGGAAAGGGTGCCATTTGGGACACAGATCAAAGACAGGTAGAATGAAAGTTCAAGTCTTGGGTCTGGTCTCTGGTACAGAATCTCTTTGGCTGTTAGATAACATGCAGACAGACACATGGGATTATAGCCCAGTGGATTATAGCCCAGTGGATGATAGCCCAGTGGATTATAGCCCAGTGGATGATAGCCCAGTGGATTATAGCCCAGTGGATGATAGCCCAGTGGATTATAGCCCAGTGAATTATAGCCCAGTGGATGATAGCCCAGTGGATTATAGCCCAGTGGATTATAGCCCAGTGGATTATAGCCCAGTGGATTATAGCCCAGTGGATTATAGCCCAGTGGATTATAGCCCAGTGGATTATAGCCCAGTGGATTATAGCTCAGTGGATTATAGCTCAGTGGATTATAGCTCAGTGGATTATAGCCCAGTGGATGATAGTAAGGATTGATGATAGCTCAGTTGATGATAGTAAGGATTGATGATAGCCCAGTGGATTATAGTCCAGACCTCTGCTTTGCTCTGTCTAGATAGAGATACGGTCAGGTCAAAGACCAAGAGGTTTGAGGGTTATGGCAGTGTTCCCAACCCGGTCTTTAAAAATACATTCAATCAGGCTAGTGCAGTGTTCCCGACCTCGTCCATTCCATATATACAGTATGTGCCAATTCCAGCACTAACACACTTGTCAACTTTATTATTTGAAACCTTTATTAGCTGAAATCCTACTCCCCAGCACATGGTCAGATATGGCCACGTCTCTACGCTGGGCATTGTTGACATGGTAGACCTCAGCCAGTTAATTCATCTGCTGAGTTCACATTGACATCCAGAGATTGTCAGCGTGATTTTAACTACATCAAGAGGACTGTGAGGCTGATATCTTACAGGCCAAACATCAATAGCATCATAGCCATGTCCACATATCTGTGTGTGTGTGTGTGTGTGTGTGTGTGTGTGTGTGTGTGTTCAGACCAAACATCAATACCACAGCCATGTAGAGATATCTAATCCATATCAGCATGTCTCTTTATGTCTCTGATCCCATTCTGTGTGGAACTTAAAGGATGTTAAATACAGTATGTTGTTTTACTTTACTATCATCGTCACTTTTGATTAAATTACTAATCTCTCTCTCTCTCTCTCTCTCGTGTGTGTGTGTGTGTGTGTGTGTGTATGTGTGTGCGTGGTTACAGCTTGCTTGTTCCGGTACAATGGGCTATCATTCGTCTACCTCATCTACCTCCTCCTTATCCCCCTCTTCGCTGAGCCCACCAGCACAACCATGCAGGGTAAGTCTCCTCCGCCTCCTCCTCTTCCTCCTTCTCCTTCTCCTCCTCCTCCTCCTTTTCCCTTTCCTTCTCCTCTTCCTCCTCCTCCTCCTCCTTTTCCCCTTTCTTCTCCTCTTCCTCCTCCTCCTCCTCCTTTTCCCTTTCCTTCTCCTCTTCCTCCTTCTCCTCCTCCTCCTTTTCCCTTTCCTCCTTCCCCTCCTCCTCCTCCTTTTCCCTTTCCTTCTCCTCTTCCTCCTTCTCCTCCTCCTCCTTTTCCCTTTCCTCCTTCCCCTCCTCCTCCTCCTTTTCCCTTTTCTTCTCCTCTTCCTCCTCCTACTCCTTTTCCCTTTCCTTCTCCTCTTCCTCCTTCTCCTCCTACTCCTCCTCCTCCTCCTCCTCCTCCTCTTCCAAACCACTCAACACTGTGGTTCCTGGAGTAGACCGCGTACATGGTTTAATAATACATATAGCTAGATTGGCTCAGGAGAAGAGAAGAGAGGAGAGGAGAGGAGAAGAGAAGAGAAGAGAAGAGAGGAGAGGACTCTGACGGTGTCCACCAGGAATAAAAGACACGAGGGCGATAGAGGGAGAAAGGGAGCAGGGAGGGAAGGATGGAGGGAGAAAGGGAGCAGGGAGGGATGGATGGAGGGAGAAAGGGAGCAGGGAGGGAAGGATGGAGGGAGAAAGGGAGCAGGGAGGGATGGATGGAGGGAGAAAGGGAGCAGGGAGGGAAGGATGGAGGGAGAAAGGGAGCAGGGAGGGAGGGAGGGGGAGAAAGGGAGCAGGGAGGGAGGGAGGGGGAGAAAGGGAGCAGGGAGGGAGGGAGGGAGAAAGGGAGCAGGGTGGGAGGGAAGGATGGAGGGAGAAAGGGAGCAGGGAGGGAAGGATGGAGGGAGGGAGAAAGGGAGCAGGGAGGGAGGGAAGGATGGAGGGAGAAAGGGAGCAGGGAGGGATAGAGGGAGGGAGAAAGGGAGCAGGGAGGGATGGAGGGAGAAAGGGAGCAGGGAGGGATGGAGGGAGAAAGGGAGCAGGGAGGGATGGAGGGAGGGAGAAAGGGAGCAGGGAGGGATGGAGGGAGGGAGAAAGGGAGCAGGGAGGGATGGAGGGAGGAGAAATGGACCAGGGAGGGATGGAGGGAGGGAGAAAGGGAGCAGGGAGGGATAGAGGGAGGGAGAAAGGGAGCAGGGAGGGATGGATGGAGGGAGAAAGGGAGCAGAGAGGGATGGAGGGAGGGAGAAAGGGAGCAGGGAGGGATAGAGGGAGGGAGAAAGGAGCAGGGAGGGATGGAGGGAGGGAGAAAGGACCAGGGAGGGATGGATGGAGAAAGGGAGCAGGGAGGGATAGAGGGAGGGAGAAAGGGAGCAGGGAGGGATGGAGGGAGGGAGAAAGGGACCAGGGAGGGATGGATGGAGAAAGGGAGAAGAGAGGGAAATAACAGCCTGTCAATCAGAAGTAAAGAAGAAAAGATAAGAGATGGAGGGTGAGAAGGAAGGAGGGATGAATGGACAGAGGGTGAGAAGGAAGGAGGGATTGGAGGGTGAGTAGGAAGGAGGGATTGGAGGGTGAGTAGGAAGGAGGGAATGGCGGGTGAGAAGGAAGGATGGAATGGAGGGTGAGTAGGAAGGAGGGTTTGGAGGGTGAGTAGAAGGAGGGTTTGGAAGGTGAGTAGGAAGGAGGGAATGGATGGATGGATGGAGGGAGGACAGAAGATAGGAAGGGATAGAAGTAGGTTGGAAGGAGGACTAGATGGAGGAAGGGATGATGGAATGAAGGGATGGAGTGAGCGGAAGGGATAGAGTGAGGAGGAAGGAGAGGAGAGTCTTTAAAGTGTACCACTTACCCTCTCATCAATAGGTAATGAGAGAAGAAGACTTCTTAATGTTAATGTCATGTAATGTATGATGCTGACAGCAGGTTGACTTCAGGATCACATAATATCACATACACCGAGTGGACAAAACATTAGGAACACCTGCTCTTTCGACATAGACGGACCAGGGGAATCCAGTTGAAAGATATGATCCCTTATTGATGTCACCTGTTAAATCCACTTCAAATCAGTGTAGATGAAGGGGAGGAGACATGTAGATGATGAAGGGGAGGAGACATGTAGATGATGAAGGGGAGGAGACATGTAGATGATGAAGGGGAGGAGACATGTAGATGATGAAGGGGAGGAGACATGTAGATGATGAAGGGGAGGAGACGGGTTAAAGAAGGATTTTTAAGCCTTGAGATAATTGAGGCATGGATTGTGTACGTGTGCCATTCAGAGGGATGACTGGGTAAAACTAAATATTTAACGCCCTTTGAACTGGGTATGGTAGTAGGTGCCAGGCGCACCGGTTTGTGTCAAGAACTGCAACGCTGCTGTTTATTATTGAGCATCCTGGTCCTACCCTCATCCTCTACATATAGACTCTATTGAACATCCTGGTCCTACCCTCATCCCCCTACATATAGACTCTATTGAGCATCCTGGTCCTACCCTCATCCTCTACATATAGACTCTATTGAGCATCCTGGTCCTACCCTCATCCTCTACATATAGACTCTATTGAACATCCTGGTCCTACCCTCATCCTCTACATATAGACTCTATTGAACATCCTGGTCCTACCCTCATCCTCAACACATAGACTCTATTGAACATCCTGGTCCTACCCTCATCCTCTACATATAGACTCTATTGAGCATCCTGGTCCTACCCTCATCCTCTACATATAGACTCTATTGAGCATCCTGGTCCTACCCTCATCCCTACATATAGACCTATTGAGCATCCTGGTCCTACATATAGACTCTATTGAGCATCCTGGTCCTACCCTCATCCTCTACATATAGACTCTATTGAACATCCTGGTCCTACCCTCATCCTCTACATATAGACTCTATTGAACATCCTGGTCCTACCCTCATCCTCAACACATAGACTCTATTGAACATCCTGGTCCTACCCTCATCCTCTACATATAGACTCTATTGAGCATCCTGGTCCTACCCTCATCCTCTACATATAGACTCTATTGAACATCCTGGTCCTACCCTCATCCTCTACATATAGACTCTATTGAGCATCCTGGTCCTACCCCCATCCTCTACATATAGACTCTATTGAACATTCTGGTCCTACCCTCATCCTCAACACATAGACTCTATTGAACATCTTGGTCCTACTCCCATCCTCTACATATAGACTCTATTGAGCATCCTGGTCCTACCCTCATCCTCTACATATAGACTCTATTGAACATCCTGGTCCTACCCCCATCCTCTACATATAGACTCTATTGAGCATCCTGGTCCTACCCTCATCCTCTACATATAGACTCTATTGAACATCCTGGTCCTACCCTCATCCTCTACACAACGACTCTATTGAACATCCTGGTCCTACCCTCATCCTCTACATATAGATTCTATTGAACATCCTGGTCCTACCCTCATCCTCTACATATAGACTATATTGAACATCCTGGTCCTATCCTCATCCTCTACATATAGACTCTATTGAACATCCTGGTCCTACCCTCATCCTCCTCATATAGACTCTATTGAACATCCTGGTCCTACCCTCATCCTCTACATATAGACTCTATTGAACATCCTGGTCCTACCCTCATCCTCTACATATAGACTCTATTGAACATCCTGGTCCTACCCTCATCCTCTACATATAGACTCTATTGAACATCCTGGTCCTACCCTCATCCTCTACATATATACTCTTTTGAACATCCTGGTCCTACCCTCATCCTCTACATATAGACTCTATTGAACATCCTGGTCCTACCCTCATCCTCTACATATAGACTCTATTGAACATCCTGGTCCTTCCCCCATCCTCTACATATAGACTCTATTGAACATCCTGGTCCTATCCTCATCCTCTACATATATACTAGTCTGTCTGCTTCTACTGTCTGTGGTATTAGGGGGTTGAGCCCGCAGAGGTTCAGACTTGGGGAGAAATGATAAACTGAAAGGATACCACGCACAATGACAGACACAAACACAGGCAGACAGACACATAGTTTAAATGTACCATTTTTAGTTGAATCTAAATATTGTCTTATTTCTCGATAATAGATACTATTTCTAGATAATATTTCTCTGTCTGGCACAGTTGGACAATTATTGGTAAAATACAGAGTCCTTTTCCAAGCTGTTATTTGCCCCTTGCTGAATATGTAGCCCGATCATTACATTTCTTTCCTGAGACGTTATGGGTGAGGAAAGAGCCAAAGTAGTGCCTTGTCCAGAAGTTAAGAACCAATTTGAACCTTATAACTCCACTTCCTATTAACAAGCATTCCTCTCCCTCTCTCCCGGTGACCGTCAGGGGAAATACTAGGGAAAACTAGAACCCAAAACGTTCTCTCCAGTATTTTAATAAGGCTGGCTAGGAGAGGTGTTGTTTGGAGGTATCCACATGAAATAAATACTATAGTATACTATGGTTAAATGCTATAGTATACTGTGGTTAAATACTATAGTATACTATGGTTAAATACTATTGTATACTATGGTTAAATACTATAGTATACTATGGTTAAATACTATTGTATACTATGGTTAAATACTATTGTATACTATGGTTAAATACTATAGTATACTATGGTTAAATACTATTGTATACTATGGTTAAATACTATAGTATACTATGGTTAAATACTATTGTATACTATGGTTAAATACTATAGTATACTATGGTTAAATACTATAGTATACTATGGTTAAATACTATAGTATACTATGGTTAAATACTATAGTATACTATGGTTAAATACTATTGTATACTATGGTTAAATACTATTGTATACTATGGTTAAATACTATAGTATACTATGGTTAAATACTATAGTATACTATGGTTAAATACTATAGTATACTATGGTTAAATACTATAGTATACTATGGTTAAATACTATAGTATATATGGTTAAATACTATTGTATACTATGGTTAAATACTATAGTATACTATGGTTAAATACTATAGTATACTATGGTTAAATACTATAGTATACTATGGTTAAATACTATTGTATACTATGGTTAAATACTATAGTATACTATGGTTAAATACTATTGTATACTATGGTTAAATACTATAGTATACTATGGTTAAATACTATAGTATACTATGGTTAAAAACTATAGTATACTATGTTTACATTTACATTTACATTTAAGTCATTTAGCAGACGCTCTTATCCAGAGCGACTTACAAATTGGTGCTTTCACCTTATGACATCCAGTGGAACAGCCACTTTACAATAGTGCATCTAGGTCTTTTAAGGGGGGAGGGGGAGAAGGATTACTTTATCCTATCCTAGGTATTCCTTAAAGAGGTGGGGTTTCAGGTGTCTCCGGAAGGTGGTGATTGACTCCGCTGTCCTGGCGTTTAAATGCTATAGTATACTGTGGTTAAATACTATAGTATACTATGGTTAAATACTATTGTATAATATGGTTAAATACTATAGTATACTATGGTTAAATAATATAGAATACTATGTTTAAATAATATAGAATACTATGGTTAAATACTATAGTATACTATGGTTAAATACTATAGTATACTATGGTTAAAAACTATAGTATACTATCATTAAATACGATTGTATACTATGTTTAAATAATATAGAATACTATGGTTACACACTATAGTATACTATCATTAAATACGATTGTATACTATGTTTAAATACTATAGTATACTATGGTTACATACTATAGTATACTATGGTTAAATACTATAGTATACTATGGTTAAATACTATAGTATACTATGGTTAAATACTATAGTATACTATGGTTAAATACCATAGTATACTATGGTTAAATACGATAGTATACTATGGTTACACACTATAGTATACTATCATTAAATACGATTGTATACTATGTTTAAATACTATAGTATACTATGGTTACATACTATAGTATACTATGGTTAAATACTATAGTATACTATGTTTAAAAACTATAGCATACTATGTTTAAATACTATAGTATACTATGGTTAAATACTATAGTATACTATGGTTAAATACTATAGTATTCACTGGACTGAAGTCAGCAAAAACACGACAGTGAATACTGCGATATTTACTGTAGTTTTGCGGACATGACTGTAGTATACTGTAGTATTAAAGTTTACTATAGTGTAAATACTGTAGTATTAAAGTTTACTATAGGGTAAATACTGTAGTAATAAAAAATCTGTATAATTATTTATATATAGTATAAGTCAAATGTTTGGATGCACTGTAATGAATACTCTGGGAGAAAAAGGTGTAGATTCACACGCAGAGCACGGCACGTGTTAATTTAGCCTTGAAAGACAGGGCTACGTTCAAGAACACAAAGAAACAGAACACAAGGTTGACTAAGAAAATAAATACAGAACCTTACAGTACACCCCCTCCCAAGAGGCTGCCTCCTACCTTGGGAGCGGGACGATCCGGACAGTTACGGTGGAATGCCTGAATCATCTCTGGATCGAGGATGTCCTAGTCGGGGACCCAGGACCGGTCTTCAGGCCCATAACCTTCCCAGTCCACTGGATAGTGAATGCGACCTCAGGCATTTAGAATCAAGGATGGCCTGAATGGCGTAGGCAGGTTCCCCTCCGAATTCCAACGGTGGGGGCGCACTGCGGGTTGAGACTGGAGGATGAAGAGGACTGGAGGATGAAGAGGACTGAAGGATGAAGAGGACTGGAGGATGAAGAGGACTGGTTTTAAAAGAGACGCATGGAAGGACGAGGAGATTTTATACCGACGGGGTAACTGGAGGCGGTAGGTGACAGGGTTGATGCGATCTTGAAGGGACCAATGAAGCGAGGACAGAGGACAGAACTTTTTGCAGGGGAGGCGGAGCCGGATGTCTCTGGTAGAGAACCACACGCTGTCCGGGGTGAAAGAGTGGCGTAGGTCGGCGCTGTCTGTCGGCAAAGCGTTTCTGGGTATTAGAGACTTCCTGCAGATGCCGGTGAGCGGTCTCTCCCATACCCGCTCACTACGCTGAACCCAGTCGTCGACAGCTGGGACAGTACCCGGCTCTGCCTCCCAGGGAAACAGATTACGATGATCTGTTAGGACAAGAAAGGGATGTTGTGCCCCCGCCAACCCACTCCGAGGACCAGCTGGATGGCGAGGAGTTCTGTTCCCCACATCGTAATTCATCTCAGAGGAGGATAACTTCCTGGAGAAGAAGGCACGGGGATGTGATTTTGGAGGTGTTCCCACCTGCTGAGAGAGTACGTCTCCTACTCCTACTTCGGAGGAATCTACCTCCAGGGTGAAAGGAAGGGTCGGATCAGGTTGGCGAAGGACGGGAGCTGAGGTGAAGAGGCGTTTCAAGTTGTTGAACGCAGTCAGGGTGGTAACAGTCCATTGAAGGGTCCGGGTCTTTTGTCTGGTAAGGGCAGTGAGCGGGGCGGCAGTAGAACTGAAGTTCTGAATGAACCGGTGATAGTAGTTGGAGAACCCAATGAAACGTTGGAGTTCCCCAACAGTGGTGGGTTTGGGCCAGTTACTGACGATAATGACTTTGTTCTCATCCATGCTAACTCCTCCAGGTGTCAGTACGAAACCAAGGAACTTTACCGAGGTTACATGGAAGGTGCTCTTTTCGTTCTTCACATAGAAGGTTATGGTCAAGGAGCCATTGAAGAACCTTTTGCACGTGCTGCATGTGTTCCTTCAGGGAGTAAAATCAGGATGTCATCAATGTAGACGATGATTTTTCGGAAGACATTTCTGTACTGGGCGTATTCAGATGGTATGGTGGGTGGCACTGCAATGGTAGGCTGAGACAACTGGTGAAGCAGGTAAAAGAACAGGACAGTAGTTCACCTTGTCGCCACGAGATGGCAGGGTCGTGACGACAAAGCCAGGGGTGTCCGAGGATGAGTGGCTGTTTGGGGGATGAGAGGTCCATGAGTTGAATGGTTTCGGTGTGGAAGACTCCGGTCTGGAGGGTGACGCTCTGTGGTCAGGTGCGTGATGAACCCCGTGCCTAATGGCTGCCAGTCCAGGGTGTTAATCCTTAAGGGAGGGGTGACAGGTGTTAGATCAATGTCAAGCTCTTGTACTAGCTGGTGATGGATAAAATGACCTGCTGCTCCTGAATCTATCAAACCCTCTAAGTACTTAGTAACCCCCTTCATGGTTATCAATACTGGGATGGAGAATTGCTTCTGGGAGATATTTAGAAATAAGGACACCCCTACCTGCATGGCAGCGGGGGGACCCTTCTCATCTCTCCGTGGGGGGGCGAACAGGGCAATGGTTGAGTAGATGATCTTTCCCTCCACGGTATAGGCAGAGCCCTTCTTGGATCTGCCTTTGATGTTTGATACATGGGAGAGGAGCACGGCCCAACTGCATGGGCTCTGGAAGACTCGGACAGGGTGACGGAATCATGGGAGAAAAAAAAAACGTTTTCGGGTTCCTGGGTGGCAGAGTTCTTCGGCGTTCTGCAGAGATGGACATATGAATGTATTGATTTAAATCCTGAAGGTCTACTCTACAGTCCAGCTCCGCCTGAACTTCCCTGTTGAGCCCTCTTCGGTAGACGGTAAGTAAAGCAGGCTCATTCCATCCACTCCCTGCAGCCACGGTGCGGAACTCGAGGGCATAGTCGGCGGCTGAATTGCGTCCTTGTTGAAGTTCTATGAGGAGGTCTCCTATAGGACGACTGGAGGGACCGGAGGGAGAGTGATGGAATACCTCTTTGAAGAGGGTGTGGAAACGGGTCTCGGATCCGAGTTCTGTGCTGTAGGCAGTCCATATGGCGGTGGCCCATTCCAGGGCTTTGCCTGTGAGTAGAGACACAACAAAATCCACCCTGCTCTTGTCGGTGGAGAAGTTAGTGGGGTTGTGATCAATGTGTTTGCTGCATTGCATCAGAAATCCCTGACATTTCCCAGGTGAACCGTCATATTTTCCAGACATGGGTATGAACGAAGGAGGGCTATGGGTTAC
Organism: Oncorhynchus nerka; assembly: GCF_034236695.1. NCBI lineage: Eukaryota > Metazoa > Chordata > Actinopteri > Salmoniformes > Salmonidae > Oncorhynchus > Oncorhynchus nerka. Next base: position 50,227,404 of record NC_088424.1, on the reverse strand, counting down.
GATACCTGGCATCGGAGGAGAAGGGATAGGCTGGCGGAGAAGATGGTTACGATACCTGGCATCGGAGGAGAAGGGATAGGCTGGCGGAGAAGATGGTTACGATACCTGGCATCGGAGGAGAAGGGATAGGCTGGCGGAGAAGATGGTTACGATACCTGGCATCGGAGGAGAAGGGATAGGCTGGCGGAGAAGATGGTTACGATACCTGGCATCGGAGGAGTAGGGATAGGCTGGCGGAGAAGATGGTTACGATACCTGGCATCGGAGGAGTAGGGATAGGCTGGCGGAGAAGATGGTTACGATACCTGGCATCGGAGGAGAAGGGATAGGCTGGCGGAGAAGATGGTTACGATACCTGGCATCGGAGGAGTAGGGATAGGCTGGCGGAGAAGATGGTTACGATACCTGGCATCGGAGGAGAAGGGATAGGCTGGCGGAGAAGATGGTTACGATACCTGGCATCGGAGGAGAAGGGATAGGCTGGCGGAGAAGATGGTTACGATACCTGGCATCGGAGGAGAAGGGATAGACTGGCGGAGAAGATGGCACATTTCCTCCATACGCTCCTCTTGCTGGGTTAGGTGCCTCTGCTGAATCCATTCCATTTTTGAGGTGAGGTTCTTTCCTTTTTGGGCAAATAGGACAATGACCCAACACACCTCCAGGGTGCTTTGCTGGTGACACTGTCAGTGATTTATTTAGGATTCAAGGTACACTTAAACAGCATGGCTACAACCACAGCATTCTGCAGCAATACATCATCCCATCTGAAGCAATTACACCATGAAGGCCTGATTCACGCAGTCTCCTCTGAACAGTTGATGTTGACATGTGTCTGTTACTTGAACTCTGTGAAGCATTTATTTGGGCTGCAGTTTCTGTGGTGCTGGTAACTCTAATGAACGTATCCTCTGCAGCGAGAGAGCCAGTTGATGAGAGCCAGTTGATGAGAGCCAGTTGATGAGGGCCAGTTGATGAGAGCCAGTTGATGAGAGCCAGTTGATGAGAGCCAGTTGATGAGAGCCAGTTTCATCATAGTGCTTGATGGTTTTTGCGACTGCACTTGAAGAAACTTTCAAAGTTCTTGACATTTTCCGGATTGACTGACCTTCATGTCTTAAGTAATAATGGACTGTCATTTGTCTTTGCTTATTTGAGCGGTTCTTGCCATAATATGGATTTGGTCTTTTACCAAATAGGGCTATCTTCTGTATACCACCCCTACCTTGTCACAACACAACTGATTTATTCAAACGCATTAAGAAGGAAACAAATTCTACAAAATTAACAAGGCATACCTGTTAATTAAAATGCATTCCAGGTGACGACCTTATGAAGCTGGTTGAGAGAATGCTAAGAGTGTGCAAAGCTGTCACCAAGGCAAAGGGTGGCTACTTTGAAGAATCTCAAATGTAAAATATATTTTGATTTGTTTAACACTTTTTTTGGTTACTACATGATGCCATATGTGTTATTTCATAGTTTTGATGTCTTCACTATTATTCTACAATGTGGAAAATAGTAAAAATAAAGAAAAAACCTAGGAGAGATTTTGGTAAGTAGTATTTGATAATGCTGGCTAGGAGAGATGTTGTTAGGTAGTATTTGATAAGGCTGGCTAGTAGATATGTTGGTAGGTAGTATTTGATAATGCTGGCTAGGAGAGATGTTGGTAGGTAGTATTTGATAAGGCTGGCTAGGAGAGATGTTGGTAAGTAGTATTTGACAAGGCTGGCTAGGAGGTTGTTGGTAGGCAGTATTTAGCAGTTTATGATGGTCCACTGTTGCTTCTTAGTGGTAGTGCCTCACAAACACAGACACACACACACACACACACACACACACACACACACACACACACACACACACACACACACACACACACACACACACACACACACACGCGCGCGTGCACCAGACCAGCGATATGGGTATGGTGCCGTAGCGTAGTAAAGTCCAAAGTGTTCCCAGATACATTATATTTAATGGCAGAAGTGGAACCGTTTCAGACTGTGGCTGCTCTTGTTACTGTCAGGAATCTGTTCCGATAGGCTGGACACTTTTTTGTTGTTGTTGTACAATTCAAATTTTATTTGTCACATTTGCTGACTAACACAGGGGTCAACATTACTGTGAAATGCTTACTTACAAGCCCTTAACCAACAATGCAGTTTTTATGAAAAAATAAAAATAAAAAATAAAATAATGTGGAGGCTATATACAGGGTGTTACGGTACAGAGTCAATGTGGAGGCTATATACAGGGTATTACGGTACAGAGTCAATGTGGAGGCTATATACAGGGTGTTACGGTACAGAGTCAGTGTGGAGGCTATATACAGGGTGTTACGGTACAGAGTCAATGTGGAGGCTATATACAGGGTATTACGGTACAGAGTCAATGTGGAGGCTATATACAGGGTATTACGGTACAGAGTCAATGTGGAGGCTATATACAGGGTGTTACGGTACAGAGTCAATGTGGAGGCTATATACAGGGTATTACGGTACAGAGTCAATGTGGAGGCTATATACAGGGTATTACGGTACAGAGTCAGTGTGGAGGCTATATACAGGGTGTTACGGTACAGAGTCAATGTGGAGGCTATATACAGGGTATTACGGTACAGAGTCAATGTGGAGGCTATATACAGGGTATTACGGTACAGAGTCAGTGTGGAGGCTATATACAGGGTGTTACGGTACAGAGTCAATGTGGAGGCTATATACAGGGTATTACGGTACAGAGTCAATGTGGAGGCTATATACAGGGTATTACGGTACAGAGTCAATGTGGAGGCTATATACAGGGTGTTACGGTACAGAGTCAATGTGGAGGCTATATACAGGGTGTTACGGTACAGAGTCAAAGTGGAGGCTATATACAGGGTGTTACGGTACAGAGTCAATGTGGAGGCTATATACAGGGTATTACGGTACAGAGTCAATGTGGAGGCTATATACAGGGGGTACCGGTACAGAGTCAATGTGGAGGCTATATACAGGGTGGAGGCTATATACAGGGTATTACGGTACAGAGTCAATGTGGAGGCTATATACAGGGTATTACGGTACAGAGTCAATGTGGAGGCTATATACAGGGGGTACCGGTACAGAGTCAATGTGGAGGCTATATACAGGGTGTTACGGTACAGAGTCAATGTGGAGGCTATATACAGGGTATTACGGTACAGAGTCAATGTGGAGGCTATATACAGGGTGTTACGGTACAGAGTCAATGTGGAGGCTATATACAGGGTGTTACGGTACAGAGTCAATGTGGAGGCTATATACAGGGTATTACGGTACAGAGTCAATGTGGAGGCTATATACAGGGTGTTACGGTACAGAGTCAATGTGGAGGCTATATACAGGGTGTTACGGTACAGAGTCAATGTGGAGGCTATATACAGGGTATTACGGTACAGAGTCAATGTGGAGGCTATATACAGGGGGTACCAGTACAGAGTCAATGTGGAGGTTATATACAGGAGGTACAGAGTCAATGTGGAGGCTATATACAGGGTGTTACGGTACAGAGTCAAAGTGGAGGCTTATTACAGGGTATTACGGTACAGAGTCAAAGTGGAGGCTATATACAGGGTATTACGGTACAGAGTCAATGTGGAGGCTATATACAGGGTGTTACGGTACAGAGTCAAAGTGGAGGCTTATTACAGGGTATTACGGTACAGAGTCAAAGTGGAGGCTATATACAGGGTATTACGGTACAGAGTCAATGTGGAGGCTATATACAGGGTATTACGGTACAGAGTCAATGTGGAGGCTATATACAGGGTATTACGGTACAGAGTCAATGTGGAGGCTATATACAGGGTATTATGGTACAGAGTCAATGTGGAGGTTATATACAGGGTATTACGGTACAGAGTCAATGTGGAGGCTATATACAGGGTATTACGGTACAGAGTCAATGTGGCGGCTATATACAGGGGGTACCGGTACAGAGTCAATGTGGAGGCTATATACAGGGTGTTATGGTACAGAGTCAATGTGGAGGTTATATACAGGGGGTACCGGTACAGAGTCAATGTGGAGGCTATATACAGGGTGTTATGGTACAGAGTCAATGTGGAGGCTATATACAGGGTGTTACGGTACAGAGTCAATATGGAGGCTATATACAGGGTGTTACGGTACAGAGTCAATGTGGAGGCTATATACAGGGTGTTACGGTACAGAGTCAATGTGGAGGCTATATACAGGGTATTACGGTACAGAGTCAATGTGGAGGCTATATACAGGGGGTACCGGTACAGAGTCAATGTGGAGGCTATATACAGGGTGTTACGGTACAGAGTCAATGTGGAGGCTATATACAGGGTGTTATGGTACAGAGTCAATGTGGAGGCTATATACAGGGTGTTACGGTACAGAGTCAATGTGGAGGCTATATACAGGGTATTACGGTACAGAGTCAATGTGGAGGCTATATACAGGGTGTTACGGTACAGAGTCAATGTGGAGGCTATATACAGGGTGTTACGGTACAGAGTCAATGTGGAGGCTATATACAGGGGGTACCGGTACAGAGTCAATGTGTAGGCTATATACAGGGTGTACCGGTACAGAGTCAATGTGGAGGCTATATACAGGGTGTTACGGTACAGAGTCAATGTGGAGGCTATATACAGGGTGTACCGGTACAGAGTCAATGTGGAGGCTATATACAGGGTGTTACGGTACAGAGTCAATGTGGAGGCTATATACAGGGTGTTACGGTACAGAGTCAATGTGGAGGCTATATACAGGGTGTTACGGTACAGAGTCAATGTGGAGGCTATATACAGTGTGTTACGGTACAGAGTCAATGTGGAGGCTATATACAGGGTGTTACGGTACAGAGTCAATGTGGAGGCTATATACAGGGTGTTACGGTACAGAGTCAATGTGGAGGCTATATACAGGGGTACGGTACAGAGTCAATGTGGAGGCTATATACAGGGTGTTACGGTACAGAGTCAATGTGGAGGCTATATACAGGGTATTACGGTACAGAGTCAATGTGGAGGCTATATACAGGGGGTACCGGTACAGAGTCAATGTGGAGGCTATATACAGGAGGTACTGGTACAGAGTCAATGTGGCGGCTATATACAGGGTGTTACGGTACAGAGTCAATGTGGAGGCTATATACAGGGTGTTACGGTACAGAGTCAATGTGGAGGCTATATACAGGGTATTACGGTACAGAGTCAATGTGGAGGCTATAT
>NC_088424.1:50199671-50217171 GCF_034236695.1 Oncorhynchus nerka | reverse complement strand
GCAGGGTGACATGAGAGAACTTGGGAATGTTTGAACACCAGGCGGGCTGCAGTGTTCTGGATTAGTTGAAGGGGTTTGATGACAGAAGCGCGGAGCCCAGCCAACAGAGAGTTGAAGGGGTTTGATGGCAGAAGCGCGGAGCCCAGCCAACAGAGAGTTGAAGGGGTTTGATGGCAGAAGCGCGGAGCCCAGCCAACAGAGAGTTGAAGGGGTTTGATGGCAGAAGCGCGGAGCCCAGCCAACAGAGAGTTGAAGGGGTTTGATGGCAGAAGCGCGGAGCCCAGCCAACAGAGAGTTGTAGTAGTCCAGACGGGAGATGACAAGTGCCTGGATTAGAACCTGCGCTGCTTCCTGTGTGAGGTGGGGCCGTACTCTACGGATGTTGTAGAGCGTGAACCTGCAGGAACGGTGTTTGCAGAGAGAACGACAGGGTGTTGTCTAGGGTCACGCCAAGGTTCTTTGCACTCTGAGAGGGCGACACTGTGGAGTTGTCAACCGTGATCTCGGTGGTCTTTGAGCGGCAGGCCTTCCCCGGGAGGAAGAGCAGCTCCATCTTGTCCAGGTTGAGCTTGAGGTGGTGGGCCGACATCCAACCTGAGATATCTGCCAGGCACGCAGAGATGCGTGTCGCCACCTGGGTGTCAGAAGGGGGTAATTCAACATTTTTCAAGCTCTGTCAAATTGGTTGTTCATCATTGCTAGACAACCATTTTCAGGTCTTGCCATAGATTTTCCAGCAGATTTAAGTCAAAACTGTACCTCAGCCACTCAGTAACATTCTTTTTCTTCTTGGTAAGCAACTCCAGTGTAGATTTGGCCTTGTGTTTTAGGTTATTGTCCTGCTGAAAGGTGAATTCATGACCCAGTGTCATGTGGAAAGAAAAACTCCCCAGTCCTTAACGATGAAGAGCATACCCATAACATGAGGCAGTCACCACTATGCTTGAACATATGGAGAGTGGTACTCAGTAATGTGTTGTATTGGATTTGACCCAAACATAAGACTATCTATTCAAGACAAAAAGTGAATTGCTTTGACACATTTTTTGCAGTATTACTTCAGTGCCTTGTTGCAAACAGGATGCATGTTTTGGAATATTTTTCTTTCTGTACAGACTTTCTTCTTTTCACTCTGTCATTTAGGTTAGTGTTGTGGAGTAACTACAATGTTGTTGATCCATCCTCAGCTTTCTCCTATCACAGCCAAATCAAATTTTATTGGTCACATACACGTGTTTAGCAGATGTTATTGCAGGGGTAGCGAAATGCTTGTAAACTCTGTAACTGTTTTAAAGTCACCATTGGCCTCATGGTGAAATCCCTGAGAGGTTTCCTTCCACTCCGGCAACTGAGTTAGGAAGGACGTCTGTATCTTTGTAGTGACTGGGTGTATTGATACACCATCCAAAGTGTCATTAATAACTTCACCATGCTCAAAGGGATATTCAATGTCTTTTTTTGTTCTTGTTTTTGAGACGATGAGGCGGCAGAGATGTTTAGTAATGTAAAACTCACATCACGTAGGGAAAATAAGCGAAGGGAACAACTTTTACAGGCTGAAACAGGAAAACAAGGCGAGGGATTCATTTTGTGGAGGTGTTGGGAGTTGTGGATAGTACCGTGTGTGTGAACTTCACTGAACATTTGGAACACTCAATAGACTTCCTATCAGTTGTGAAACCCCACTGCGTCTAGACAAGGTAGAACCCTGACCCCCCCCCCCCCCCCACCTCCAGTTGTGAAACCCCACTGCGTCTAGACAAGGTAGAACCCTGACCCCCCACCTCCAGTTGTGAAACTCCACTGCGTCTAGACAAGGTAGAACCCTGACCCCCCACCCCCACCCCCAGTTGTGAAACTCCACTGCGTCTAGACAAGGTAGAACCCTGACCCCCCCCCACCTCCAGTTGTGAAACTCCACTGCGTCTAGACAAGGTAGAACTCTGACCCCCCACCTCCAGTTGTGAAACTCCACTGCGTCTAGACAAGGTAGAACCCTGACCCCCCACCTCCAGTTGTGAAACTCCACTGCGTCTAGACAAGGTAGAACCCTGACCCCCCCATCCCCACCTCCAGTTGTGAAACTCCACTGCGTCTAGACAAGGTAGAACCCGAACCCCCCTCCCCCACCTCCAGTTGTGAAACTCCACTGCGTCTAGACAAGGTAGAACCCTGCCCCCCTCCCCCTTGTTCTAATGGCCTCTCACATTTTATCAGGAGCTAAATACATTTTCCACTTCAATTTTCCTTCCTCCGATGGCTATAATGACCATACCGCCTTGGGCAACACTGTACAGCACAGTAGGCAGTATGCGTTGGTAGCTACTAGCAGCTGCCACCAACTGCCAACATTAGCTTTAAGGAAGGAAATCAATGGGTGTGAAGGGAGGGAAAGAATTGAAGGGGAGGTGGGCAATTAGAAACATTTTTTTCTCTTCTTTATAATTACCCCGTAACATTAAACAGGAATACCTATATGAAACTGTGCATTTCTTTATTGCTCTGCGTTGACGCATAAATGTCTACGGTTTAGAGGTTTTATTTATTTAACACGTTGAATAGTCTTCAGATACAGGAAGCCATATTCCTTTTTTTCTTCTTCTTCTTTTTTAGACTGAAAGACTTTTAACATCTGAACAGAAACGTCGTTGTTTTTTGTTTTATTCGGACCAAATGTACGCGAGATTTTAGTTCCAGATTTCCGAGATAAATTTAAAGTCAGATCAAGTAAAAACATTTTTTTTTACTGTACAATGGAATTATAAAATGATATAATTACGTAGGAGACCGGAGACACCTGAAACCCCACCTCTTTAAGGAATACCTAGGATAGGATAAAGTAATCCTTCTCACCCCCCCCCCCCCCCTCCCCGCTCCTCCGCTCTCTCCACTGGCTTCCAGACTAGCAGGGCTCCACCACCTTCCGGAGACACCTGAAACCCCACCTCTTTCAGGAATACCTAGGATAGGATAAAGTAATCCTTCTCACCCCCGCCCCTTAAAAGATTTAGATGCACTATTGTAAAGTGGCTGTTCCACTGGATGTCTTAAGGTGAACGCACCAATTTGTAAGTCGCTCTGGATAAGAGCGTCTGCTAAATGACTTAAATGTAAAATGTAAATGTGAGACTTTGTTATTAACTCTGTAGGTCGCGGATGTACGCATGACGCGTCATTGCATAGCTGGTTCTGAATTACAGGTCTCAGTTCAGATACAGGACTCGACTCTTCCAAATAACAGGTGAAGATGTTGGTATTTCCTTAGTACTGTGCGTTACTAATGCCCGTCAAAACAAACATCATTATTTATTCATCTATCCAGATCTAACATCTCTACACCCCTTTCCTTTTGACTAGACCACGGGGATATGGACAAGAAGCTTTCCCTCATTCTGAAACAGTTCTGATCTTATCTCAGGATAGTGTACATCATTTCCTGTGCTTCTTCATTGGCCAGAGCCAAATAAGCCATTAGGGTCAGAACCTGACATGTATGAATGGGCTGACTACCTCACTAAGCTAACATGGTGACAGACAGCTGCTACAGAGCAGAGCAGGGAGAACGGAGATTCATAGACAGGAGCAGACAGGAGCAGACCTGCTTGTGTCGCTCCTCCTCCTCCTCCTTCTCCTGTTCCTCCTCCTCCTCCTGTACCTCCTCCTGCTCCTCCTCCTCCTCCTCCTCCTGTTCCTCCTCCTGTTCCTCCTCCTGCTCCTCCTCCTCCTCCTACTCCTCCTTCTCCTCCTCCTGTTCCTCCTCCTCCTCCTTTTCCTCCTCCTTCTCCTCCTCCTGTTCCTCCTCCTCCTCCTGTTCCTCCTCCTCCTCCTGCTCCTCCTCCTGTTCCTGCTCCTCCTCCTGTTCCTTCTCCTGCTCCTCCTCCTGTACCTCCACCTGCTCCTCCTCCTGTTCCTCTTCCTCCTGCTCCTCCTGTTCCTTCTCCTGCTCCTCCTCCTGTTCCTCTTCCTCCTGCTCCTCCTGTTCCTTCTCCTGCTCCTCCTCCTCCTCCTGCTAATCCTCCTCCACCTCCTGTTCCTCCTCGTCCTCCTTGTCCTCCTGTTCCTCCTCCTGTACCTCCTCCTGCTCCTCCTCCTGCTTCTCCTCCTGCTCCTACTCCTCCTGCTCCTTCTCCTGCTCCTCCTCCTTTTCCTCCTCCAGCTCCTGCTCCTCCTGCTCCTCCTCCTGCTCCTCCTCCTTTTCCTCCTCCTTCTCCTCCTCCTGTTCCTCCTCCTCCTTCTCCTCCTCCTCCTCCTGTTCCTCTTCCTCCTGCTCCTCCTGTTCCTCCTCCTCCTCCTTGTCCTCCTGCTCCTCCCCCTGCTCCTCCTCCTTCTCCTGCTCCTCCTCCTGTTCCTCTTCCTCCTGCTCCTCCTGTTCCTCCTCCTCCTCCTTGTCCTCCTGTTCCTCCTCCTTCTCCTCCTCCTGTTCCTCCTCCTGCTCCTTCTCCTCCTGCTCCTCCTCCTGCTCCTCCACCTGCTCCTCCTCCTTTTCCTCCTCCACCTCCTGCTCCTCCTCCTGTTCTTCCTGTTCCTCCTCCTGTTCTGGATCTTCTCTCTCTCTCTCCTCTCTCTCCTCACTGCTTTGGGCTGAGGTTTAAATACAGAGCTCGTCCCCAGCCACATATACATTCACCACCACCACCAAGGCCCTCCTGCTAAATTTGACACCTCCCTCCCTGGGCAGATAGAAAGTCATGATATTATTAATATGTAATATTATTTATCAATATATTATAGTCACACTGTAAATGTGACAGCGTTTCAATGTGGCCAAAAACATGCAGCACTAGACTATCAGGATCAAGGGAGAGAGAAGAATGCAATGAAACTGTCTACAGCTGTAGTCTGACAGGGTCAAGTAGTCTGACAGGGTCAAGTAGTCTGACAGGATCAAGTAGTCTGACAGGGTAAAGTAGTCTGACAGGGTAGAGTAGTCTGACAGGGTAGAGTAGTCTGACAGCGTAAAGCCAGTAGTCTGACAGCGTAAAGCCAGTAGTCTGACAGGATCAAGCCAGTAGTCTGACAGGGTAAAGTAGTCTGACAGGGTAAAGTAGTCTGACAGGGTAGAGTAGTCTGACAGGGTAAAGCCAGTAGTCTGACAGGGTAAAGCCAGTAGTCTGACAGGGTAGAGTAGTCTGACAGGGTAGAGTAATCTGACAGCGTAAAGCCAGTAGTCTGACAGCGTAAAGCCAGTAGTCTGACAGGATCAAGCCAGTAGTCTGACAGGGTCAAGTAGTCTGACAGGGTAAAGTAGTCTGACAGGATCAAGTCAGTAGTCTGACAGGGTAAAGCCAGTAGTCTGACAGGGTAGAGTAGTCTGACAGGGTAGAGTAGTCTGACAGCGTAAAGCCAGTAGTCTGACAGGGTAAAGCCAGTAGTCTGACAGGGTAAAGCCAGTAGTCTGACAGGATCAAGCCAGTAGTCTGACAGGATCAAGCCAGTAGTCTGACAGGGTAAAGTAGTCTGACAGGGTAGAGTAGTCTGACAGGGTAGAGTAGTCTGACAGGGTCAAGTAGTCTGACAGGGTAAAGCCAGTAGTCTGACAGGGTAAAGCCAGTAGTCTGACAGGGTAAAGTAGTCTGACAGGGTAGAGTAGTCTGACAGGGTCAAGTAGTCTGACAGGGTAAAGCCAGTAGTCTGACAGGGTAAAGTAGTCTGACAGGGTAGAGTAGTCTGACAGGGTCAAGTAGTCTGACAGGGTAAAGTAGTCTGACAGGGTAAAGTAATCTGACAGGGTAGAGTAGTCTGACAGGGTAGAGTAGTCTGACAGGGTAAAGTAGTCTGACAGGGTAGAGTAGTCTGACAGGGTAGAGTAGTCTGACAGGATAAAGCCAGTAGTCTGACAGGGTCAAGTAGTCTGACAGGGTAAAGCCAGTAGTCAGACAGGGTAGAGTAGTCTCACATGGTAGAGTAGTCTGACAGGGTAAAGTAGTCTGACAGGGTAAAGTAGTCTGACAGGGTAGAGTAGTCTGACAGGGTAGAGTAGTCAGACAGGGTAAAGTAGTCTGACAGGATAAAGCCAGTAGTCTGGCATGATAGAGTCAGTGATTTGGATAAGTTAGTTCATGATAGAGTCAGTGATATGGATAAGTTAGTTAATGATAGAGTCAGTGATATGGATAAGTTAGTTAATGATAGAGTCAGTGATATGGATAAGTTAGTTCATGATATAGTCAGTGATATGGATAAGTTAGTTAATGATAGAGTCAGTGATATGGATAAGTTAGTTAATGATAGAGTCAGTGGTTTGGATAAGTTAGTTAATGATAGTCAGTGATATGGATAAGTTAGTTAATGATAGAGTCAGTGATATGGATAAGTTAGTTAATGATAGTCAGTGATATGGATAAGTTAGTTAATGATAGTCAGTGATATGGATAAGTTAGTTAATGATAGAGTCAGTGATATGGATAAGTTAGTTAATGATAGTCAGTGATATGGATAAGTTAGTTCATGATAGAGTCAGTGATATGGATAAGTTAGTTCATGATAGAGTCAGTGGTTTGGATAAGTTAGTTCATGATAGAGTCAGTGATATGGATAAGTTAGTTCATGATAGAGTCAGTGATATGGATAAGTTAGTTCATGATAGAGTCAGTGATATGGATAAGTTAGTTAACGATAGAGTCAGTGATTTGGATAAGTTAGTTAATGATAGAGTCAGTGATTTGGATAAGTTAGTTAATGATAGTCAGTGATATGGATAAGTTAGTTAATGATAGAGTCAGTGATATGGATAAGTTAGTTAATGATAGAGTCAGTGATATGGATAAGTTAGTTAATGATAGAGTCAGTGATAATGATCAGTTATTGGCTCAGTGAACACTTATGTCTTTTTATATTTTGAGGTAGTATAAAACCCCAGAACAGGTTCTTCAGTAACAGTAACTCGCCTCTCCTCAGATTATTTAGTGTCATACAAGTCTCCTTCCTTCCTGATGTTACTTATGTCACCCCCCCTCCTACACAGGGGCTGGGTGAAGTTAGCTGTTAGAAATATTTGGACCGGGTCATTCCTAACATATTACTTGTGGTTGTTATGTCGAGGTTGGGTTTCTGTTTCATGACAGTCCTCTTGGTCTGAAAAGCCAAGAGCAAAGCAGACGTATTATTCTAGTATGGACAGCTGCTGGGACTTCCTGTTAACGTTAAACACCTCCGACAAAAAAACAAAATGTCTGAGCTGCCTTTTCGGGTTCCACCAAACATTGATGGATGTTTCTAGGCTTGTGTTCAAATCAAATCCCATTTTATTGGTCACATACACACGGTTAGCAGATGTTAATAGCAAAATGCTTGTGCTTCTACTTCCGACAGTGCAGTAATATCTAACAAGTAATCTAACGATTCCTCAACTACGACCTAATACACACAAATCTAAAGGGGTGAATGAGAATATGTACATGTAAATATATGGATGATCGATGGCCGAGCGGCAGAGGCAAGATGCAGTATATGGTATAAAATACAGTATATACATATAATATGAGTAATATCAGATATGAATACATTATTCAAGTGATATTGATGACATATTTTGCCTTCCTGTGACATTGGGTGCTATAGGTGTCATGGAGGGCAGGTAGTTTGCCCCCGGTGATGCATTGTGCAGACCGCACCGCACTCTGGAGAGTCTTGCGGTTGAGGGCGGAGCAGTTGCCGTACCAGGCTGTGATACAGGATGCTCTCGATTGTGGCTCTGTAAAATTTTGTGAGTGTTTTTGGTGACAAGCCACATTTCTTCAGCCTACTGAGGTTGAAGAGGTGCTGTTGCGCCTTCTTCACCACACCGTCTGTGTGGTTGGACCATTTCAGTTTGTCGTTGATGTGTACGCCGAGGAACTTAAAACTTTCCACTTTCTCCACTGCTGTCCCTTCAATGTGGATAGTGGGGTCCTCCCTCTGCTGTTTCCTGAAGTCCATGATCATCTCCTTTGTTTTGTTAATGTTGAGTGAGAGAGTTAGGGTTAGGGTTCCAGCCACCACACTCTGAGTGCCCTCACCTCCTCCCTGTAGGCCGTCTTGTCGTTGTTGGTAATCAAGCCCACAACTATTGTGTCTTCTGCAAACTTAATGATTGAGTTGGAGGCGTGCATGGCCACGCAGTCGTGGGTGAACAGGGAGTACAGGAGGGGGCTGAGCACGCACCCATGTGGGGCCCCAGTGTTGAGGTTCAGCGAAGTGGAGATGTTGTTTCCTACCTTCACCACCTGGGGGCGGCCCGTCAGGAAGTCCAGTACCCAGTTGCACAGGGCGGGGTTGAGGCCCAGGGCCTCCAGCTTGACGATGAGTTTGGAGGGTACTATGGTGTTGAATGCTGAGCTGTAGTCAATGAACAGCATTCTTACATAGGTATTCCTCTTGTCCAGATGGGTTAGGGCAGTGTGCAGTGTGATGGCGATTGCATCGTTTGTGGACCAATTAGGGCGGTAAGCAAATTGGAGTGGTCCTAGGGTGGCTGGTAAGGTGGAGGTGATATGATCATTGACTAGTCTATCAAAGCACTTCATGATGACAGAAGTGAATGCTATAGGGCGGTAGTCATTTAGTTCAGTTATCTTTGCCTTCTTGGGTACAGGAACAATGGTAGCCATCTTGAAGCATGTGAGGACAACAGACTGGGATAGTGAGTGATTGAATATGTCCGTAAAAAACACCAGTAAGCTGGTCTGTGCATGCTCTGAGGACGCGGCTTGGGATGCCGTCTGGGACAGCAGCCTTGCGAGGGTTAACACGTTTAAATGTCTTACTCACATCAGCCACAGAGGGGGGGGGCGCAGTTCTTGTTAGAGGGCCGTGACAGTGGCACTGTATTATCCTCAAAACGGGCAAAGATGGTGTTTAGTTTGTCTGGAAGCAAGACGTTGGTGTCTGTGACGTGGCCGGTTTAGTTAGTTATAAAACCATCTGCCTCTGAAGTCAGAATGTCTTTCAAAGGCCATCAGAACAACTGAACCTCCATCAGTGTGATATTCAACACCTAAATACTCTGCTAAGGAATTGAGAAAGCACACAATACACACAGCTATAAATTAATTTGTCATTAGTCTAGATTAGTCTGTAGTCTCCAGTCACAAGGTGATTATGTGTTTTCCTTGGCACCGGAACAAAGGCATTATCAGCCGTGTATAATTTTGTGCGTTATCAGCCATGGATAATTTTGTGCGTTATCAGCCATGGATAATTTTGTGCGGTATCAGCCGTGGGTTATTTTGTACATTATCAGCCGTGGGTCATTTAGTGTGTTATCAGCCGGGGGTCATTTTGTGCATTATCAGCCGTGGGTCATTTTGTGCGGTATCAGCCGTGGGTCATTTTGTGCGGTATCAGCCGTGGGTCATTTTGTGCATTATCAGCCATGGGTCATTTTGTGCATTATCAGCCGTGGGTCATTTTGTGCGTTATCAGCCATGGATAATTTTGTGCGGTATCAGCCGTGGGTCATTTTGTGCATTATCAGCCGTGGGTCATTTTGTGCATTATCAGCCGTGGGTCATTTTGTGCATTATCAGCCGTGGGTCATTTTGTGCGGTATCAGCCGTGGGTCATTTTGTGCGGTATCAGCCGTGGGTCATTTTGTGCATTATCAGCCGTGGGTCATTTTGTGCATTATCAGCCGTGGGTCATTTTGTGCATTATCAGCCGTGGGTCATTTTGTGCGGTATCAGCCGTGGGTTATTTTGTGCATTATCAGCCGTGGGTTATTTTGTGCGGTATCAGCCGTGGGTCATTTTGTGCATTATCAGCCGTGGGTCATTTTGTGCGTTATCAGCCATGGATAATTTTGTGCGGTATCAGCCGTGGGTCATTTTGTGTGTTATCAGCCGTGGGTCATTTTGTGCATTATCAGCCGTGGGTCATTTTGTGCATTATCAGCCGTGGGTCATTTTGTGCGGTATCAGCCGTGGGTTATTTTGTGCATTATCAGCCATGGGTTATTTTGTGCGGTATCAGCCGTGGGTCATTTTGTGCGGTATCAGCCGTGGGTCATTTTGTGCATTATCAGCCGTGGGTCATTTTGTGCATTATCAGCCGTGGGTCATTTTGTGCATTATCAGCCGTGGGTCATTTTGTGCGGTATCAGCCGTGGGTTATTTTGTGCATTATCAGCCGTGGGTTATTTTGTGCGGTATCAGCCGTGGGTCATTTTGTGCATTATCAGCCGTGGGTCATTTTGTGCGTTATCAGCCATGGATAATTTTGTGCATTATCAGCCGTGGGTTATTTTGTGCTTTATCAGCCGTGGGTCATTTAGTGTGTTATCAGCCGTGGGTTATTTTGTGCTTTATCAGCCGTGGGTCATTTAGTGTGTTATCAGCCGTGGGTCATTTAGTGTGTTATCAGCCGTGGGTTATTTTGTGCTTTATCAGCCGTGGGTCATTTAGTGTGTTATCAGCCGTGGGTTATTTTGTGCTTTATCAGCCGTGGGTTATTTTGTGCTTTATCAGCCGTGGGTCATTTAGTGTGTTATCAGCTGTGGGTCATTTTGTGCATTATCCGCTGTGGGTCATTTTCGCCATGAGGTGAATAGAAAATAATAGAATACCTGGAAATGTGTCTTTAAGCGCACAATGGTACTAGTAACTAGTAGTTACACACAATGGTACTAGTAACTAGTAGTTACACACAATGGTACTAGTAACTAGTAGTTACACACAATGGTACTAGTAACTAGTAGTTACACACAATGGTACTAGTAACTAGTAGTTACACACAATGGTACTAGCAACTAGTAGTTACACACAATGGTACTCAGGAATATTTCAAACTAGTAGTGAAAGTAGCTAAATCAAGTGTCTAAATCAACCAAGTGCTATATCTGACATTATGAAATGCTGTTAATCTGTACCTGACATTATGAAATGCTCTTAATCTGTACCTGACCTTATGAAATGCTCTTAATCTGTACCTGACATTATGAAATGCTCTTAATCTGTACCTGACATTATGAAATGCTCTTAATCTGTACCTACTCTTATGAAATGCTCTTAATCTGTACCTACTCTTATGAAATGCTCTTAATCTGTACCTGACCTTATGAAATGCTGTTAGTCTGTACCTGACCTTATGAAATGCTCTTAACCTGTACCTGAAATGCTCTTGTGATTTTGTTCAGGTTCAACGTGGGAGAAATCTATACGTCAAATTGGCTTCGAAAGGTAAGACAATTCAAACATACTGTAAATACAAAACCTACAGTACACATAATATAGACTTAACAAACCAAGTTATTATTATACACATAATATAGACTTAACAAACCAAGTTATTATTATACACCCTACTATTATAGAAATACTGTAGATGTAGAATACAGGGCTTTCAGGAAGTATTCACACCCCGGAGAAAACGGTCACGCCAAACACAGGGCGCAATACACACTGACCAACCCAAAACACAGGGCTCATACACACTGACCAACCCAAAACACAGGGCTCATACACAGTGACCAACCCAAAACACAGGGCGCATACACACTGACCAACCCAAAACACAGGGCTCATACACACTGACCAACCCAAAACACAGGGCTCATACACACTGACCAACCCAAAACACAGGGCGCATACACACTGACCAACCCAAAACACAGGGCGCAATACACACTGACCAACCCAAAACACAGGGCTCATACACACTGACCAACCCAAAACACAGGGCGCATACACACTGACCAACCCAAAACACAGGGCTCATACACACTGACCAACCCAAAACACAGGGCTCATACACACTGACCAACCCAAAACACAGGGCTCATACACACTGACCAACCCAAAACACAGGGCGCATACACACTGACCAACCCAAAACACAGGGCGCATACACACTGACCAACCCAAAACACAGGGCGCATACACACTGACCAACCCAAAACACAGGGCTCATACACACTGACCAACCCAAAACACAGGGCGCAATACACACTGACCAACCCAAAACACAGGGCGCAATACACACTGACCAACCCAAAACACAGGGCTCATACACACTGACCAACCCAAAACACAGGGCGCATACACACTGACCAACCCAAAACACAGGGCGCATACACACTGACCAACCCAAAACACAGGGCGCATACACACTGACCAACCCAAAACACAGGGCTCATACACACTGACCAACCCAAAACACAGGGCGCAATACACACTGACCAACCCAAAACACAGGGCGCATACACACTGACCAACCCAAAACACAGGGCAAACGATCCAGAGAACAAAACCACATCCACGATCGACAGAGAACACAAAATAATCCCGCACACACCTAAGCGGGCCTAACAGGCTTAAATAGACCAAAAATCAAGAAACACAAAAGGAACAGGTGCAACTAATAAGACTAAACTAACGGAATTAGTTCCTGTCAAG
Source organism: Oncorhynchus nerka (assembly GCF_034236695.1). Classification (NCBI taxonomy): domain Eukaryota; kingdom Metazoa; phylum Chordata; class Actinopteri; order Salmoniformes; family Salmonidae; genus Oncorhynchus; species Oncorhynchus nerka. The sequence continues at coordinate 50,204,803 of NC_088424.1, read as the reverse complement.
ACAGCAGCTACTCTTCCTGGGGTTTATTATGGATCCCCATTAGTTCCTGCCAAGGCAGTAGCTACTCTTCCTGGGGTTTATTATGGATCCCCATTAGTTCCTGCCAAGGCAGCAGCTACTCTTCCTGGGGTTTATTATGGATCCCCATTAGTTCCTGCCAAGACAGCAGCTACTCTTCCTGGGGTTTATTATGGATCCCCATTAGTTCCTGCCAAGACAGCAGCTACTCTTCCTGGGGTTTATTATGGATCCCCATTAGTTCCTGTCAAGGCAGCAGCTACTCTTCCTGGGGTTTATTATGGATCCCCATTAGTTCCTGCCAAGGCAGCAGCTACTCTTCCCAGGGTTTATTATGGATCCCCATTAGTTCCTGCCAAGGTAGCAGCTACTCTTCCTGGGGTTTATTTTGGATCCCCATTAGTTCCTGCCAAGGCAGCAGCTACTCTTCCTGGGGTTTATTATGGATCCCCATTAGTTCCTGCCAAGGCAGCAGCTACTCTTCCTGTGGTTTATTATGGGTCCCCATTAGTTCCTGCCAAGACAGCAGCTACTCTTCCTGGGGTTTATTATTGATCCCCATTAGTTCCTGCCAAGGCAGCAGCTACTCTTCCTGGGGTCCAGCAACATTAAGGCAGTTTATACAATTTTAAATATTACATGAAATTACATTTCATTACACTTTACCCAACACATTCAGTGTGTTCCCTCAGGCCACTACTCCACTATCACATATCTACAATACAACATCCATGTGTACGTGTGTGTAGAGTGTGTGTCTTATCATGTGTGTGTGTGTGTGTGTGTGTGTGTGTGTCTATGCCTGTGTGTGTGTGTCTCTTCAGATTTTTTTCAAATCTGATTCTACTGCTTGCATCAGTTACCTGATGTGGAATAGAGTTCCATGTAGTCATGGCTCTATGTAGTACTGTGGAATAGAGTTCCATGTGGTCATGGCTCTATGTAGTACTGTGGAATAGAGTTCCATGTAGTCATGGCTCTATGTAGTACTGTGGAATAGAGTTCCATGTAGTCATGGCTCTATGTAGTACTGTGGAATAGAGTTCCATGTAGTCATGGCTCTATGTAGTACTGTGTGCCTCCCATAGTGTGTTCTGGACTTGGGGACTGTGAAGAGACCTCTGGTGGCATGTCTTGTGGGGTATGGATGGGTATCTGAGCTGTGAGTTAGTAGTTTAAACAGACCTCTGGTGACATGTCTTGAGGGGTATGCATGGGTGTCTGAGCTGTGTGCCAGTAGTTCAAACAGACAGCTCGGTACATTCAACATGTCAATAGCTCTCACAAATAAAAGTAGTGATGAAGTTAATCTCTCCTCCACTTTCAGCCAGGAGAGATTGACATGCATATTATTAATATTAGCTCTCTGTGTACATCCAAGGGCCAGCCGTGCAGCCCTGTTCTGAGCCAATTGTTATTATCCTAAGTCCTACTTTGTGGCACCTGACCACACGACTGGACAGTAGTCCAGGTGTGACAAAACTAGGACCTGTAGGACCTGCCTTGTTGATAGTGTTGTTAAGAAGGTGAGAAACTAGGACCTGTAGGACCTGCCTTATTGATAGTGTCGTTAAGAAGGTAGAAACTAGGGCCTGTAGGACCTGCCTTGTTGATAGTGTTGTTAAGAAGGTAGAAACTAGGGCCTGTAGGACCTGCCTTGTTGATAGTGCTGTTAAGAAGGTAGAAACTAGGGCCTGTAGGACCTTCCTTGTTGATAGTATTGTTAAGATGGTAGAAACTAGGGCCTGTATTGTTGATAGTGTTGTTAAGGTAGAAACTAGGAACTGTAGGACCTGCCATGTTGATAGTGTTGTTAAGAAGGTAGAAACTAGGGCCTGTAGGACCTTCCTTGTTGATAGTGTTGTTAAGAAGGTAGAAACTAGGGCCTGTAGGACCTTCCTTGTTGATAGTGTTGTTAAGATGGTAGAAACTAGGACCTGTAGGACCTGCCTTATTGATAGTGCTGTTAAGAAGGTAGAAACTAGGGCCTGTAGGACCTGCCTTGTTGATAGTGTTGTTAAGAAGGTAGAAACTAGGGCCTGTAGGACCTGCCTTGTTGATAAGTGTTGTTAAGAAGGTAGAAACTAGGGCCTGTAGGACCTGCCTTGTTGATAGTGTTGTTAAGAAGGTAGAAACTAGGGCCTGTAGGACCTGCCTTGTTGATAGTGCTGTTAAGAAGGTAGAAACTAGGGCCTGTAGGACCTGCCTTGTTGATAGTGTTGTTAAGAAGGTTGAAACTAGGGCCTGTAGGACCTGCCTTGTTGATAGTGTTGTTAAGAAGGTAGAAACTAGGGCCTGTAGGATCTGCCTTGTTGATAGTGTTGTTAAGAAGGTAGAAACTAGGGCCTGTAGGACCTGCCTTGTTGATAGTGTTGTTAAGAAGGTAGAAACTAGGACCTGTAGGACCTGCCTTGTTGACAGAGATGTTAAGAAGGTAGAGCAGCACTTTATTATGGACAGACTTCTCCCCATCTTAGCTACTACTGCATCAATATGTTTTGACCATGACAGTTTACAATCTAGGGTTACTCCAAGCAGTTTAGTCATCTCAACTTGCACAATGTCCACATGATTTATTACAAGATTTATTTGAGGTTTAGGGTTTAGTGAATGATTTGTCCCATAGAAATTCCCACACTTCTCGTTTTATTCTGGGTGATACAAGTGAACGATCTCACACGTATTTCTTCTCCATTCCGTGTATTCAATGGCGGCTGGTGTGCCTTTAAATCTGAGGGATGTGTTTGATACCTTTCCATTTGATTCCATCCGAACCATTATAATGAGTCCACCCTCCCGTTTGTCCAGCCACTAGCCACCACAGATTGAGTTTGGAGGCTTGTAATACAGTCCACTTCCCAAATATCCTTAAGTAGCGCGAGCCGGGTTCTCCAATATGTACCAATACACACCACTTAATGTAATGTATATGTGAGGCCAGAGATCTGACATAGGCTATATGTCCCAAACAGCCCCCTATTCCCTTCATAGTGCACTACTTCTGACCAAGACCCATAGGGCCTGTAGTGCACTACTTCTGACCAAGACCCATAGGGCCTGTAGTGCACTACTTCTGACCAAGACCCACAAGGCCTGTAGTGCACTACTTCTGACCAAGACCCATAGGGCCTGTAGTGCACTACTTCTGACCAAGACCCATAGGGCCTGTAGTGCACTACTTCTGACCATAGGGCCTGTAGTGCACTACTTCTGACCAAGACCCATAGGGCCTGTAGTGCACTACTTCTGACCATAGGGCCTGTAGTGCACTACTTCTGACCATAGGGCCTGTAGTGCACTACTTCTGACCAAGACCCATAGGGCCTGTAGTACACTACTTCTGACCAAGACCCATAGGGCCTGTAGTGCACTACTTCTGACCAAGACCCATAGGGCCTGTAGTGCACTACTTCTGACCATAGGGCCTGTAGTACACTACTTCTGACCAAGACCCATAGGGCCTGTAGTGCACTACTTCTGACCAAGACCCATAGGGCCTGTAGTGCACTACTTCTGACCAAGACCCATAGGGCCTGTAGTGCACTACTTCTGACCAAGACCCATAGGGCCTGTAGTGCACTACTTCTGACCAAGACCCATAGGGCCTGTAGTGCACTACTTCTGACCAAGACCCATAGGGTCTGTAGTGCACTACTTCTGACCAAGACCCATAGGGCCTGTAGTGCACTACTTCTGACTAGGACCCATAGGGCCTGTAGTACACTACTTCTGACTAGGACCCATAGGGCCTGTAGTACACTACTTCTGACCATAGGGCCTGTAGTGCACTACTTCTGACCATAGGGCCTGTAGTACACTACTTCTGACCAAGACCCATAGGGCCTGTAGTGCACTACTTCTGACCAAGACCCATAGGGCCTGTAGTGCACTACTTCTGACCAAGAACCATAGGGCCTGTAGTGCACTACTTCTGACCAAGACCCATAGGGCCTGTAGTGCACTACTTCTGACCAAGACCCATAGGGCCTGTAGTGCACTACTTCTGACCAAGACCCATAGGGCCTGTAGTGCACTACTTCTGATCATAGGGCCTGTAGTGCACTACTTCTGATCATAGGGCCTGTAGTGCACTACTTCTGACCATAGGGCCTGTAGTACACTACTTCTGACCATAGGGCCTGTAGTGCACTACTTCTGACCATAGGGCCTGTAGTGCACTACTTCTGACCATAGGGCCTGTAGTGCACTACTTCTGACCAAGACCCATAGGGCCTGTAGTGCACTACTTCTGACCAAGACCCATAGGGCCTGTAGTGCACTACTTCTGACCATAGGGCCTGTAGTGCACTACTTCTGACCATAGGGCCTGTAGTACACTACTTCTGACCAAGACCCATAGGGCCTGTAGTGCACTACTTCTGACCAAGACCCATAGGGCCTGTAGTGCACTACTTCTGACCAAGACCCATAGGGCCTGTAGTGCACTACTTCTGACCAAGACCCATAGGGCCTGTAGTGCACTACTTCTGACCAAGACCCATAGGGCCTGTAGTGCACTACTTCTGATCATAGGGCCTGTAGTGCACTACTTCTGATCATAGGGCCTGTAGTGCACTACTTCTGACCATAGGGCCTGTAGTACACTACTTCTGACCATAGGGCCTGTAGTGCACTACTTCTGACCATAGGGCCTGTAGTGCACTACTTCTGACCATAGGGCCTGTAGTGCACTACTTCTGACCAAGACCCATAGGGCCTGTAGTGCACTACTTCTGACCAAGACCCATAGGGCCTGTAGTGCACTACTTCTGACCATAGGGCCTGTAGTGCACTACTTCTGACCATAGGGCCTGTAGTGCACTACTTCTGACCATAGGGCCTGTAAGTGCACTACTTCTGACCAAGACCCATAGGGCCTGTAGTGCACTACTTCTGACCAAGACCCATAGGGCCTGTAGTGCACTACTTCTGACCATAGGGCCTGTAGTGCACTACTTCTGACCAAGACCCATAGGGCCTGTAGTGCACTACTTCTGACCAAGACCCATAGGGCCTGTAGTGCACTACTTCTGACCAAGACCCATAGGGCCTGTAGTGCACTACTTCTGACCATAGGGCCTGTAGTGCACTACTTCTGACCATAGGGCCTGTAG
>NC_088424.1:50182171-50194671 GCF_034236695.1 Oncorhynchus nerka | reverse complement strand
TCCCCCAGGTTACGAACCCGAGAGGGGCGCCAACCCGGACAGGAAGATCACGTCAGTGACTCAACCCACTCAAGTGACGCACCCCTCCTAGGGACGCCATGGAAGAGCACCAGTAAACCAGTGACTCAGCCCCTATGTCTGATTTAGGTCTGTCTGTCTGTCTGTCTGTCTGTCTGTCTGTCTGTCTGTCTGTCTGGATAAAGGCCTACAGTAAGTGACATATTGAAGAAGTGATTGCGACAGGATGGGAGAAAGAGGTGTGAGATCTGAATGAGTGATGGGGGAGAAAGAGGTGTGAGGTCTGAATGAGTGATGGGGGAGAAAGAGGTGTGAGATCTGAATGAGTGATGGAGGAGAAAGAGGTGTGAGATCTGAATGAGTGATGGGGGAGAAAGAGGTGTGAGATCTGAATGAGTGATGGAGGAGAAAGAGGTGTGAGATCTGAATGAGTGATGGAGGAGAAAGAGGTGTGAGATCTGAATGAGTGATGGAGGAGAAAGAGGTGTGAGATCTGAATGAGTGATGGAGGAGAAAGAGGTGTGAGATCTGAATGAGTGATGGAGGAGAAAGAGGTGTGAGATCTGAATGAGTGATGGAGGAGAAAGAGGTGTGAGATCTGAATGAGTGATGGGGGAGAAAGAGGTGTGAGATCTGAATGAGTGATGGGGGAGAAAGAGGTGTGAGATCTGAATGAGTGATGGAGGAGAAAGAGGTGTGAGATCTGAATGAGTGATGGGGGAGAAAGAGGTGTGAGATCTGAATGAGTGATGGGGGAGAAAGAGGTGTGAGATCTGAATGAGTGATGGAGGAGAAAGAGGTGTGAGATCTGAATGAGTGATGGGGAGAAAGAGGTGTGAGATCTGAATGAGTGATGGGGGAGAAAGAGGTGTGAGATCTGAATGAGTGATGGAGGAGAAAGAGGTGTGAGATCTGAATGAGTGATGGGGGAGAAAGAGGTGTGAGATCTGAATGAGTGATGGGGGAGAAAGAGGTGTGAGATCTGAATGAGTGATGGGGGAGAAAGAGGTGTGAGATCTGAATGAGTGATGGAGGAGAAAGAGGTGTGAGATCTGAATGAGTGATGGGGAGAAAGAGGTGTGAGATCTGAATGAGTGATGGGGGAGAAAGAGGAGTGAGATCTGAAAAGCATATTATGAACACATCCGGTCAGAATGACAGTGGGTTGCCGGCAGGCTAGTGTGGATCCCAGCTGTACAGACAGACAGAATCAGAACGTGCAGGACAGGTGTTGATGATATTAACAGCTGAAGATCTGGACCCAGATTAAGCCTTCATCTGGACCCAGATTAATCCTACATCTGGACCCAGATTAATCCTATATATTGACCCAGATTAACCTTACATATTGACCCAGATTAACACTACATATTGACCCAGATTAAGCCTACATATTGACCCAGATTAACCCTACATCTGGACCCTGATTAACACTACATATTGACCCAGATTAACACTACATATGGACCCAGATTAACACTACATATGGACCCAGATTAGCACTACATGTTGACCCAGATTAACCCTACATGTTGACCCAGATTAACCCTACATCTGGACCCTGATTAACACTACATATTGACCCTGATTAACACTACATATTGACCCAGATTAACACTACATCTGGACCCTGATTACCCCTACATCTGGACCCAGATTAACCCTACATCTGGACCCAGATTAACACTACATGTTGACCCAGATTAACACTACATGTTGACCCAGATTAACACTACATGTTGACCCAGATTAACCCTACATCTTGACCTAGATTAACCCTACATCTTGACCCAGATTAACCCTACATCTTGACCCAGATTAACCCTACATATTGACCCAGATTAACCCTACACCTGGACCCAGATTAACACTACATGTTGACCCATATTAACCCTACATATTGACCCAGATTAACACTACATATTGACCCAGATTAACACTACATATTGACCCAGATTAACACTACATGTTGACCAGATTAACCCTACATCTGGACCCTGATTAACACTACATATTGACCCAGATTAACACTACATATGGTCCCAGATTAACACTACATGTTGACCCAGATTAACACTACATATTGACCCTGATTAACACTACAAATTGACCCAGATTAACACTACATATGGACCCAGATTAGCACTACATATTGACCCAGATTAACACTACATCTGGACCCTGATTACCCCTACATCTGGACCAAGATTAACACTACATGTTGACCCAGATTAACACTACATGTTGACCCAGATTAAGCCTACATCTTGACCTAGATTAACTCTACATCTTGACCCAGATTAACCCTACATATTGACCCAGATTAACCCTACACCTGGACCCAGATTAACACTACATATTGACCCAGATTAACCCTACACCTGGACCCAGATTAACACTACATGTTGACCCAGATTAACACTACATGTTGACCCAGATTAACACTATATCTGGACCCAGATTAACACTACATGTTGACCCAGATTAACACTACATCTGGACCCAGATTGACACTACATGTTGACCCAGATTAACCCTACATCTTGACCCAGATTAACCCTACATCTTGACCCAGATTAACCCTACATATTGACCCAGATTAACCCTACACCTGGACCCAGATTAACACTACATGTTGACCCATATTAACCCTACATATTGACCCAGATTAACACTACATATTGACCCAGATTAACACTACATATTGACCCAGATTAACACTACATGTTGACCAGATTAACCCTACATCTGGACCCTGATTAACACTACATATTGACCCAGATTAACACTACATATGGTCCCAGATTAACACTACATGTTGACCCAGATTAACACTACATATCGACCCTGATTAACACTACAAATTGACCCAGATTAACACTACATATGGACCCAGATTAGCACTACATATTGACCCAGATTAACACTACATCTGGACCCTGATTACCCCTACATCTGGACCAAGATTAACACTACATGTTGACCCAGATTAACACTACATGTTGACCCAGATTAAGCCTACATCTTGACCTAGATTAACTCTACATCTTGACCCAGATTAACCCTACATATTGACCCAGATTAACCCTACACCTGGACCCAGATTAACACTACATATTGACCCAGATTAACCCTACACCTGGACCCAGATTAACACTACATGTTGACCCAGATTAACACTACATGTTGACCCAGATTAACACTATATCTGGACCCAGATTAACACTACATGTTGACCCAGATTAACACTACATCTGGACCCAGATTGACACTACATGTTGACCCAGATTAACCCTACATCTGGACCCAGATTAACACTACATGTTGACCCAGATTAACCCTACACCTGGACCCAGATTAACACTACATGTTGACCCAGATTAACACTACATGTTGATGTTGACCCAGATTAACACTACATGTTGACCCAGATTAACCCTACACCTGGACCCAGATTAACACTACACGTTGACCCAGATTAACACTACACCTGGACTCAAAATGATGTTGAATGAATAGGCTTCTGTGGACTCAGTAGAGTCTGTGTCCAGGAAACAGACCCTAAATGAATTTTATAGATCCTTAATTATAGATCCTTAATTATAGATCCTTAATTATAGATCCTTAATGTGTGCTTGTACAGATGTAAATGTGTAGCATGTCAGTAGTTTTCAGTTGCCTTTTCAACAGGAAGGTCTCACCACTGCTGGTACAATATAAATACTTTCTTTTATTAACAGGAGAGGGAAAAATACAAATGAAAGTTGTTGGCTTGACTTGGTGTTGTTGGACGAGAGTTTTTCTTTCCGTTTCTTTCATCCATTTGTGATGAACAGAGCTTCAAAACAATAACATCTTCCATCTAGTGGAAACAAAGGCCGTGTCCCGAGTGGCACCCTATTCCTTATATAAAGCCCTACTTTTCACCAGGGCCCTACGTAGTGCACAGGATAGAGAAAAGGGAGAATACCTTTTGAGACTCACCCATAGGGAGTCTTGATTAGATTAGGCTTTTCTACAGGAGCCAAGAGTTTAGACTTTATTTTATTTGAGTGAGCATTTTCCGTAGTGTTTGATTAGCACTCTGTTTTTTAAACTTTGGTAACTTTTAACGAGGCGACTATCCAAGTTTAGGACGAAGTTTGGTATTTGCTTTCACTGACCTTTGAGGGTGTTTGGGCACTTATTCACATCTCAGCATAACACCCAAACATTAGTTTTGCATTAGCCTCGTACCCAGGCTCACATTCCTTCATTAGTCTCAGACCCAGGCTCACATTCCTTCATTAGATTCAGACCCAGACTCACATTCCTTCATTAGTCTCAGACCCAGGCTCACATTCCTTCATTAGATTCAGACCCAGGCTCACATTCCTTCATTAGTCTCAGACCCAGGCTCACATTCCTTCATTAGACTCAGACTCAGGTTCACATTCCTTCATTAGTCTCAGACCCAGGCTCACATTCCTTCATTAGACTCAGACTCAGGTTCACATTCCTTCATTAGTCTCAGACCCAGGCTCACATTCCTTCATTAGCCTCAGACCCAGGCTCACATTCCTTCATTAGACTCGGACCCAGGCTCACATTCCTTCATTAGATTCAGACCCAGGCTCACATTCCTTCATTAGCCTCAGACCCAGGCTCACATTCCTTCATTAGACTCAGACCCAGGCTCACATTCCTTCATTAGCCTCAGACCCAGGCTCACATTCCTTCATTAGCCTCAGACCCAGGTTCACATTCCTTCATTAGCCTCGTACGCAGGCTCACATTCCTCCATTAGCCTCAGACTCAGGCTCACATCCTTCATTAGATTCAGACCCAGGCTCACATTCCTTCATTAGATTCAGACCCAGGCTCACATTCCTTCATTAGATTCAGACCCAGGCTCACATTCCTTCATTAGATTCAGACCCAGGCTCACATTCCTTCATTAGTCTCAGACCCAGGCTCACATTCCTTCATTAGTCTCAGACCCAGGCTCACATTCCTTCATTAGACTCAGACTCAGGTTCACATTCCTTCATTAGTCTCAGACCCAGGCTCACATTCCTTCATTAGCCTCAGACCCAGGCTCACATTCCTTCATTAGCCTCAGACCCAGGCTCACATTCCTTCATTAGATTCAGACCCAGGCTCACATTCCTTCATTAGATTCAGACCCAGGCTCACATTCCTTCATTAGTCTCAGACCCAGGCTCACATTCCTTCATTAGATTCAGACCCAGGCTCACATTCCTTCATTAGATTCAGACCCAGGCTCACATTCCTTCATTAGATTCAGACCCAGGTTCACATTCCTTCATTAGTCTCAGACCCAGGCTCACATTCCTTCATTAGTCTCAGACCCAGGCTCACATTCCTTCATTAGATTCAGACCCAGGCTCACATTCCTTCATTAGTCTCAGACCCAGGCTCACATTCCTTCATTAGACTCAGACTCAGGTTCACATTCCTTCATTAGCCTCAGACCCAGGCTCACATTCCTTCATTAGCCTTTATACCCAGACTCACATTCCTTCATTAGCCTCAGACCCAGGCTCACATTCCTTCATTAGTCTCAGACCCAGGCTCACATTCCTTCATTAGCCTCAGACCCAGGCTCACATTCCTTCATTAGACTCAGACCCAGCCTCACATTCCTTCATTAGCCTCAGACCCAGGCTCACATTCCTTCATTAGCCTCAGACCCAGGTTCACATTCCTTCATTAGCCTCGTACGCAGGCTCACATTCCTCCATTAGCCTCAGACTCAGGCTCACATTCCTTCATTAGCCTCAGACCCAGGCTCACATTCCTTCATTAGATTCAGACCCAGGCTCACATTCCTTCATTAGCCTCAGACCCAGGTTCACATTCCTTCATTAGCCTCGTACGCAGGCTCACATTCCTCCATTAGCCTCAGACTCAGGCTCACATTCCTTCATTAGCCTCAGACCCAGGCTCACATTCCTTCATTAGACTCAGACCCAGCCTCACATTCCTTCATTAGCCTCAGACCCAGGCTCACATTCCTTCATTAGCCTCAGACCCAGGTTCACATTCCTTCATTAGCCTCGTACGCAGGCTCACATTCCTCCATTAGCCTCAGACTCAGGCTCACATTCCTTCATTAGATTCAGACCCAGGCTCACATTCCTTCATTAGATTCAGACCCAGGTTCACATTCCTTCATTAGTCTCAGACCCAGGCTCACATTCCTTCATTAGTCTCAGACCCAGGCTCACATTCCTTCATTAGATTCAGACCCAGGCTCACATTCCTTCATTAGTCTCAGACCCAGGCTCACATTCCTTCATTAGACTCAGACTCAGGTTCACATTCCTTCATTAGCCTCAGACCCAGGCTCACATTCCTTCATTAGCCTTTATACCCAGACTCACATTCCTTCATTAGCCTCAGACCCAGGCTCACATTCCTTCATTAGTCTCAGACCCAGGCTCACATTCCTTCATTAGCCTCAGACCCAGGCTCACATTCCTTCATTAGACTCAGACCCAGCCTCACATTCCTTCATTAGCCTCAGACCCAGGCTCACATTCCTTCATTAGCCTCAGACCCAGGTTCACATTCCTTCATTAGCCTCGTACGCAGGCTCACATTCCTCCATTAGCCTCAGACTCAGGCTCACATTCCTTCATTAGACTCAGACTCAGGCTCACATTCCTTCATTAGCCTTTATACCCAGACTCACATTCCTTCATTAGTCTCAGACCCAGGCTCACATTCCTTCATTAGTCTCAGACCCAGGCTCACATTCCTTCATTAGCCTCAGACCCAGCCTCACATTCCTTCATTAGCCTCAGACCCAGCCTCACATTCCTTCATTAGCCTCAGACCCAGGGTCACATTCCTTCATTAGCCTCAGACACAGGCTCACATTCCTTCATTAGCCTCAGACCCAGGCTCACATTCCTTCATTAGCCTCAGACCCAGGCTCACATTCCTTCATTAGCCTTTATACCCAGGCTCACATTCCTTCATTAGCCTCAGACCCAGGCTCACATTCCTTCATTAGCCTTTATACCCAGACTCACATTCCTTCATTAGCCTCAGACCCAGGCTCACATTCCTTCATTAGCCTTTATACCCAGGCTCACATTCCTTCATTAGCCTTTATACCCAGACTCACATTCCTTCATTAGCCTCAGACCCAGGCTCACATTCCTTCATTAGCCTTTATACCCAGACTCACATTCCTTCATTAGCCTCAGACCCAGGCTACATTTTACATTTTTTTACATTTAAGTCATTTAGCAGACGCTCTTATCCAGAGCGACTTACAAATTGGTGTGTTCACCTTAAGACATCCAGTGGAACAGCCACTTTACAATAGTGCATCTACATCTTTTAAGGGGGTGAGAAGGATTACTTTATCCTATCCTAGGTATTCCTGAAAGAGGTGGGGTTTCAGGTGTCTCCGGAAGGTGGTGATTGACTCCGCTGTCCTGGCGTCGTGAGGGAGTTTGTTCCACCATTGGGGGGCCAGAGCAGCGAACAGTTTTGACTGGGCTGCGCGGGAACTGTACTTCCTCAGTGGTAGGGAGGCGAGCAGGCCAGAGGTGGATGAACGCAGTGCCCTTGTTTGGGTGTAGGGCCTGGTCAGAGCCTGAGGTGCCGTTCCCCTCACAGCTCCGTAGGCAAGGCATTCCTTCATTAGCCTTTATACCCAGACTCACATTCCTTCATTAGCCTCAGACCCAGGGTCACATTCCTTCATTAGCCTTTATACCCAGACTCACATTCCTTCATTAGCCTCAGACCCAGGCTCACATTCCTTCATTAGCCGTTATACCCAGACTCACATTCCTTCATTAGCCTCAGACCCAGGCTCACATTCCTTCATTAGCCTTAGACCCAGGCTCACATTCCTCCATTAGCCTCAGACCCAGGCTCACATTCCTTCATCAGTTTTATGACAATATTTGTAAACAAAGTAAATTTAAACAAACACTATAGCCTGGGTTGGACTGGACCATTAATCAATCAATCAAATGTATTTATATAGACCTTCTTCAGACCTGTCCTCTCGTCTGGAATTACTGGACTGGGCTGGACCATTAGAGACCAGACATGTCCTCTAGTCTAGCAGTACTGGGCTGGACCATTAGAGCCCAGACATGTCCTCTAGTCTAGCAGTACTGGGCTGGACCATTAGAGCCCAGACCTGTCCTCTCGTCTGGAATTACTGGGCTGTGCTGGACCATTAGAGACCAGACCTGTCCTCTAGTCTAGCAGTACTGGGCTGGACCATTAGAGACCAGACCTGTCCTCTAGTCTAGTAGTACTGGGCTGGAACATTAGAGCCCAGACCTGTCCTCTAGTCTAGTAGTACTGGGCTGGACCATTAGTGACCAGACCTGTCCTCTAGTCTAGTAGTACTGGACTGGACCATTTGAGCCCAGACCTGTCCTCTAGTCTAGAATTACTGGGCTGGAACATTAGAGCCCAGACCTGTCCTCTAGTCTAGTAGTACTGTGCTGGCCCATTAGAGACCAGACCTGTCCTCTAGTCTAGTAGTACTGGGCTGGACCATTAGAGACCAGACCTGTCCTCTAGTGTAGAATTACTGGGCTGGGCTGGGCTGGACCATTAGAGCCCAGACCTGTCCTCTAGTCTAGTAGTACTGGACTGGGCCATTAGAGACCAGACCTGTCCTCTAGTCTAGTAGTACTGGGCTGGACCATTAGAGACCAGACCTGTCCTCTAGTGTAGAATTACTGGGCTGGACCATTAGAGACCAGACCTGTCCTCTAGTGTAGAATTACTGGGCTGGGCTGGGCTGGGCCATTAGAGACCAGACCTGTCCTCTAGTCTAGCAGTACTGGGCTGGGCTGGACCATTAGAGACCAGACATGTCCTCTAGTCTAGCAGTACTGGGCTGGGCTGGACCATTAGAGACCAGACCATGGTTCAAGTATTATTCAGAATATTTTCATAAACGTTACCTGGGCTTGATTGAGCTTGCCTGGTGCAATGGAACCAATAGACTAGTTGGAAACAATGTAAACGCCACCCTTCTAGCACTCCGTGCAGGTGAAAGAAAGATTTAGAATACTATTTGAACCCAGGTCTGTTAGAGACCTGCTGCTACCTCGATCAGCGTGCACGCACACACACACGCACACACACACACGCATATGCACGCACGAGCACGCACACACACACACACACACCATTAGAGACCTGCTTCTACTTCGATCAACAGCTTTCTGGGCACCAATTACCCACGGTCCTCTTGGTGAACTTCCTGTCCTGTCGGATCTAGTGTTTACCCCACCGGATATAGAGCTCAGTGTATGTGTTATAGTTTGTGTGTTGGTGTAGGTGAGTGCCAGATGTGTTGTTCTAATAGCCTCATCAGTTCAAGGTGGCGTGAACATGTCCATTATATCATATATTTCAATTCTAAACCATTCCATATTCCAATTCTAAACCATTCCATATTCCAATTCTAAACCATTCCATATTCCAATTCTAAACCATTCCATATTCCAATTCTAAACCATTCCATATTCCAATTCTAAACCATTCCATATTCCAATTCTAAACCATTCCATATTCCAATTCTAAACCATTCCATATTTCAATTCTAAACCATTCCATATTCCAATTCTAAACCATTCCATATTTCAATTCTAAACCATTCCATATTTCAGTTCTAAACCATTCCATATTCCAATTCTAAACCATTCCATATTTCAATTCTAAACCATTCCATATTCCAATTCTAAACCATTCCATATTTCAATTCTAAACCATTCCATATTCCAATTCTAAACCATTCCATATTCCAATTCTAAACCATTCCATATTTCAGTTCTAAACCATTCCATATTTCAATTCTAAACCATTCCATATTTCAGTTCTAAACCATTCCATATTCCAATTCTAAACCATTCCATATTCCAGTTCTAAACCATTCCATATTCCAATTCTAAACCATTCCATATTTCAGTTCTAAACCATTCCATATTTCAATTCTAAACCATTCCATATTTCAGTTCTAAACCATTCCATATTCCAATTCTAAACCATTCCATATTCCGATTCTAAACCATTCCATATTCCAGTTCTAAACCATTCCATATTTCAGTTCTAAACCATTCCATATTTCAATTCTAAACCATTCCATATTTCAGTTCTAAACCATTCCATATTCCAATTCTAAACCATTCCATATTTCAGTTCTAAACCATTCCATATTTCAGTTCTAAACCATTCCATATTTCAGTTCTAAACCATTCCATATTTCAGTTCTAAACCATTCCATATTCCAGTTCTAAACCATTCCATATTCCAGTTCTAAACCATTCCATATTCCAGTTCTAAACCATTCCATATTTCAGTTCTAAACCATTCCATATTCCAGTTCTAAACCATTCCATATTCCAATTCTAAACCATTCCATATTTCAGTTCTAAACCATTCCATATTTCAGTTCTAAACCATTCCATATTCCAATTCTAAACCATTCCATATTTCAGTTCTAAACCATTCCATATTCCAGTTCTAAACCATTCCATATTCCAGTTCTAAACCATTCCATATTCCAGTTCTAAACCATTCCATATTTCAGTTCTAAACCATTCCATATTCCAGTTCTAAACCATTCCATATTCCAATTCTAAACCATTCCATATTTCAGTTCTAAACCATTCCATATTTCAGTTCTAAACCATTCCATATTTCAGTTCTAAACCATTCCATATTTCAGTTCTAAACCATTCCATATTTCAGTTCTAAACCATTCCATATTCCAGTTCTAAACCATTCCATATTCCAGTTCTAAACCATTCCATATTCCAGTTCTAAACCATTCCATATTCCAGTTCTAAACCATTCCATATTTCAATTCTAAACCATTCCATATTCCAATTCTAAACCATTCCATATTTCAGTTCTAAACCATTCCATATTTCAGTTCTAAACCATTCCATATTTCAATTCTAAACCATTCCATATTCCAGTTCTAAACCATTCCATATTCCAGTTCTAAACCATTCCATATTTCAATTCTAAACCATTCCATATTCCAGTTCTAAACCATTCCATATTCCAGTTCTAAACCATTCCATATTCCAGTTCTAAACCATTCCATATTTCAGTTCTAAACCATTCCATATTCCAATTCTAAACCATTCCATATTCCAGTTCTAAACCATTCCATATTTCAATTCTAAACCATTCCATATTCCAGTTCTAAACCATTCCATATTCCAGTTCTAAACCATTCCATATTCCAGTTCTAAACCATTCCATATTTCAGTTCTAAACCATTCCATATTCCAATTCTAAACCATTCCATATTCCAGTTCTAAACCATTCCATATTCCAATTCTAAACCATTCCATATTTCAATTCTAAACCATTCCATATTCCAGTTCTAAACCATTCCATATTCCAATTCTAAACCATTCCATATTCCAATTCTAAACCATTCCATATTTCAATTCTAAACCATTCCATATTCCAGTTCTAAACCATTCCATATTTCAATTCTAAACCATTCCATATTTCAACTAAGTCATGAAAATGGGTATTACTCGTCATAACATTTATGAGCATATTTTTTTATATATATATATATATTTTTATAATTGAAAATTAAAACAGGAATTCTCCAAAACCATTTAAAATGTCTCCATTTCACACAAAGAAGGGAATCTTTGTTGTGTGTTGTATGACTCTGGTGAGTCTGCCAGATAAACAAAGATTCAGAGGGAATTATTCAGTCCTTAGGGAATATGAACATGGTTCGCCCAGTTCTACATTCGCTGTTGCATTGAGAGGGAAAAACCATATATGTCAGCATCCCAGATGGCATCCTATTCCCTAGATAGTGCACTACTTTAAACCAGAGCCCTATGGAACCCTATTCCCTACGTAGTGCACTACTTTAGACCAGAGCCCTATGGAACCCTATTCCCTACATAGTGCACTACTTTAAACCAGAGCCCTATGGAACCCTATTCCCTACGTAGTGCACTACTTTAGACCAGAGCCCTATGGAACCCTATTCCCTACGTAGTGCACTACTTTAGACCAGAGCCCTATGGAACCCTATTCCCTACGTAGTGCACTACTTTAGACCAGAGCCCTATGGAACCCTATTCCCTAGATAGTGCACTACTTTAGACCAGAGCCCTATGGAACACTATTCCCTACATAGTGCACTACTTTAGACCAGAGCCCTATGGAACACTATTCCCTACATAGTGCACTACTTTAGACCAGAGCCCTATGGAACAGTATTCCCTATATAGTGCACTACTTTAGACCAGAACCCAATGGGACCCTATTCCCTATATAGTGCACTACTTTAAACCAGGACCCCCATAGAGAATAGGGTGCCATATGGCACAGATGCTATGTTTTCTTCTCATGACTTTTAGTCCGTTGTTTAGCTGGAATTTAATGAATGACATTTTAATGAGGAGTATTTAATACGGGGCTTGATTTCATTAAAGTGGTTGTGG
>NC_088424.1:50122171-50179671 GCF_034236695.1 Oncorhynchus nerka | reverse complement strand
CTAATTATAGAACCAGATAATACACTCTAATTATAGAACCAGATAATACACTCTAATTATAGAACCAGATAAAACACTCTAATTATAGAACCAGATAAACACTCTAATTATAGAACCAGATAATACACTCTAATTATAGAACCAGATAATACACTCTAATTATAGAACCAGATAAAACACTCTAATTATAGAACCAGATAAAACACTCTAATTATAGAACCAGATAATACACTCTAATTATAGAACCAGATAATACACTCTAATTATAGAACCAGATAAACACTCTAATTATAGAACCAGATAATACACTCTAATTATAGAACCAGATAATACACTCTAATTATAGAACCAGATAATACACTCTAATTATAGAACCAGATAATACACTCTAATTATAGAACCAGATAATACACTCTAATTATAGAACCAGATAATACACTCTAATTATAGAACCAGATAATACACTCTAATTATAGAACCAGATAATACAAATAACAAGGGAAATAGTGTGTCTGGTTAATCAACAGGCCATGTCGAAATATACATAGTTCATATTTTTGGTGTCTGTGAATCCGGAGACACAGAGAACCCCCCCCCCAAAAAAAAATCAAGGCATCAACAATATAGAAACAAGGAGAGTGAAAAATCCTTGTTTAGCCCCTCAGGATCCACAAAGTCTCAGGAATACTGTCAGAATGCCTCTCTTTGTTTTAGTTTACGTCACTTCGTCTTGGTGAAATCTGGATGATTTCAACTCCTCTTGGTGAAATGTGGACGATGTCACCTCCTCTTGGTGAAATGTGGACGATGTCGCATCCTCTTGGTGAAATGTGGACGATGTCGCATCCTCTTGGTGAAATGTGGACGATGTCGCATCCTCTTGGTGAAATGTGGACGATGTCGCATCCTCTTGGTGAAATGTGGAAGATGTCACCTCCTCTTGGTGAAATGTGGACGAAGTCACCTCCTCTTGGTGAAATGTGAACGATGTCACCTCCTCTTGGTGAAATGTGGACGATGTCGCATCCTCTTGGTGAAATGTGGACGATGTCACCTCCTCTTGGTGAAATGTGGACGAAGTCACAACCTCTTGGTGAAATGTGGACGATGTCACCTCCTCTTGGTGAAATGTGGACGAAGTCACCTCCTCTTGGTGAAATGTGGACGATGTCACCTCCTCTTGGTGAAATGTGGACGAAGTCACCTCCTCTTGGTGAAATGTGGACGATGTCACCTCCTCTTGGTGAAATGTGGACGAAGTCACCTCCTCTTGGTGAAATGTGGATGATGTTCTATGGATGCAAAGCACAGGGAGGAAGGTAGACATGGTTGGCCATCTATGACTGGCAAGGCAGACGAGTGAGATTCAACTCCAGGTTCTGCTCCTCTTTTAACCAGACAAGATGGCGTCTGGTTAAAAGGGAGCAGTCCTCTGCCACCGAGCAAGACTCTTCAGAGCAAGAGTGCCTCTGAAACCTCCCAAACCAACTCCGTTTTTTTAGGGGCCAACCTGCAGGAAGACGAGGCGGGGCTCGAGGGGGAGGAAGTCCACCGCCAGCCCGCCTGAGGAGGTCCAATCAGAATGCAACAAGAACTTTCGGTGATCAACATATCACCAGAGACTCTCACTGATGCCCAATATGTCAGTCCTGAGATATCACCAGAGACTCTCACTGATGCCCAAGTGTCAGTCCTGAGATATCACCAGAGACTCTCACTGATGCCCAATATGTCAGTCCTGAGATATCACCAGAGACTCTCACTGATGCCCAAGTGTCAGTCCTGAGATATCACCAGAGACTCTCACTGATGCCCAATATGTCAGTCCTGAGATATCACCAGAGACTCTCACTGATGCCCAAGTGTCAGTCCTGAGATATCACCAGAGACTCTCACTGATGCCCAATATGTCAGTCCTGAGATATCACCAGAGACTCTCACTGATGCCCAATATGTCAGTCCTGAGATATCACCAGAGACTCTCACTGATGCCCAATATGTCAGTCCTGGGATATCACCAGAGACTCTCACTGATGCCCAATATGTCAGTCCTCAGATATCACCAGAGACTCTCACTGATGCCCAAGTGTCAGTCCTGAGATATCACCAGTGTTTACAATAATTTTTTTAATGGGTACGTGCTTATTAGTAACTGGGATAAGAAATTTCATAAGTGTGTGAAGTGCAGTGTCTGGTTGTTCCTCATTACACTCCACGGACCAAGACATTTTCTTTACATCATCAACATAACAATCACTACAAAACTTATTGTATGACCTCTTCTACACTATATTAGGCCTTTTGAACTTGTGGTATGTAGCAGGGAACAACATGATAGTGAGGTCTATGCTCACCTCTCAGTGATACATCGAGGACATTCTACTGGTATAGAATGGTACTGATGCTCTCCTCTCAGAGATACATAGAGGACATTCTACTGGTATAGAACGGTACTGATGCTCACCTCTCAGAGATACATAGAGGACATTCTACTGGTATAGAACGGTGCTGATGCTCTCCTCTCAGAGATACATAGACATTCTACTGGTATAGAATGGTACTGATGCTCTCCTCTCAGTGATACATAGACATTCTACTGGTATAGAACGGTACTGATGCTCTCCTCTCAGAGATACATAGAGGACATTCTACTGGTATAGAACGGTGCTGATGCTCACCTCTCAGAGATACATAGAGGACATTCTACTGGTATAGAACGGTACTGATGCTCTCCTCTCAGAGATACATAGACATTCTACTGGTATAGAACGGTACTGATGCTCTCCTCTCAGAGATATATAGAGGACATTCTACTAGTATAGAACGGTACTGATGCTCTCCTCTCAGAGATACATAGACATTCTACTGGTATAGAACGGTACTGATGCTCTCCTCTCAGAGATATATAGAGGACATTCTACTGGTATAGAACGGTACTGATGCTCTCCTCTCAGAGGTACATAGACATTCTACTGGTATAGAACGGTACTGATGCTCTCCTCTCAGAGATACATAGAGGACATTCTACTGGTATAGAATGGTACTGATGCTCTCCTCTCAGAGATACATAGAGGACATTCTACTGGTATAGAACGGTACTGATGCTCTCCTCTCAGAGATACATAGACATTCTACTGGTATAGAATGGTACTGATGCTCTCCTCTCAGAGATACATAGACATTCTACTGGTATAGAACGGTGCTGATGCTCTCCTCTCAGAGATACATAGAGGACATTCTACTGGTATAGAATGGTACTGATGCTCTCCTCTCAGAGATACATAGAGGACATTCTACTGGTATAGAATGGTACTGATGCTCTCCTCTCAGAGATACATAGACATTCTACTGGTATAGAACGGTACTGATGCTCTCCTCTCAGAGATACATAGAGGACATTCTACTGGTATAGAATGGTACTGATGCTCTCCTCTCAGAGATACATAGAGGACATTCTACTGGTATAGAACGGTACTGATGCTCTCCTCTCAGAGATACATAGACATTCTACTGGTATAGAATGGTACTGATGCTCTCCTCTCAGAGATACATCGAGGACATTCTACTGGTATAGAACGGTGCTGATGCTCTCCTCTCAGAGATACATAGAGGACATTCTACTGGTATAGAATGGTACTGATGCTCTCCTCTCAGAGATATATAGAGGACATTCTACTGGTATAGAACGGTGCTGATGCTCTCCTCTCAGAGATACATAGACATTCTACTGGTATAGAATGGTACTGATGCTCTCCTCTCAGAGATACATAGACATTCTACTGGTATAGAATGGTACTGATGCTCTCCTCTCATAGATACATAGACATTCTACTGGTATAGAACGGTGCTGATGCTCTCCTCTCAGAGATACATAGAGGACATTCTACTGGTATAGAATGGTACTGATGCTCTCCTCTCAGAGATACATAGACATTCTACTGGTATAGAACGGTACTGATGCTCTCCTCTCAGTGATACATCGAGGACATTCTACTGGTATAGAACGGTGCTGATGCTCTCCTCTCAGAGATACATAGAGGACATTCTACTGGTATAGAATGGTACTGATGCTCTCCTCTCAGAGATACATAGACATTCTACTGGTATAGAACGGTACTGATGCTCTCCTCTCAGAGATACATAGAGGACATTCTACTGGTATAGAACGGTACTGATGCTCACCTCTCAGAGATACATAGACATTCTACTGGTATAGAACGGTGCTGATGCTCTCCTCTCAGAGATACATAGAGGACATTCTACTGGTATAGAACGGTACTGATGCTCCTCTCAGAGATACATAGACATTCTACTGGTATAGAAGATACGGACATTCTACTGATGCTCTCCTCTCAGAGATACATAGAGGACATTCTACTGGTATAGAACGGTACTGATGCTCTCCTCTCAGAGATACATAGAGGACATTCTACTGGTATAGAACGGTACTGATGCTCTCCTCTCATAGATACATAGACATTCTACTGGTATAGAACGGTACTGATGCTCTCCTCTCAGAGATAGATAGACATTCTACTGGTATAGAATGGTACTGATGCTCTCCTCTCAGAGATACATAGACATTCTACTGGTATAGAATGGTACTGATGCTCTCCTCTCAGAGATACATAGACATTCTACTGGTATAGAACGGTACTGATGCTCTCCTCTCAGAGATACATAGAGGACATTCTACTGGTATAGAACGGTACTGATGCTCACCTCTCAGAGATACATAGACATTCTACTGGTATAGAATAGTACTGATGCTCTCCTCTCAGAGATACATAGACATTCTACTGGTATAGAACGGTACTGATGCTCTCCTCTCAGAGATACATAGAGGACATTCTACTGGTATAGAACGGTACTGATGCTCTCCTCTCAGAGATACATAGAGGACATTCTACTGGTATAGAACGGTGCTGATGCTCTCCTAGACATCCTACTGGTAGGCTTGCATCACTGGGCAGCTCGCAGCTGGGTTTCCCTTTGTAGTCTGTAATAGTTTTCAAGCCCTGCCACATCCGTCGAGCGTCAGAGCCGGTGTAGTAGGATTTGATCTTAATCCTGTATTGACGCTTTGCCTGTTTGATGGTTCGTCTGAGGACATAGCGGGATTTATTATAAGCGTCTGGATTAGTGCCCCGCTCCTTGAAAGCGGAAGCTCTGGCCTTTTGCTCGGTGCGGATGTTGCCTGTAATCCATGGCTTCTGGTTGGGAAATGTACGTGGGAACGATGTCCCCACGTCCACTTATTGATGAAGCCAGCTGACTGAGGTGGTATACTCCTCAATGCCATTGGATGAATCCCGGAACATATTCCAGTCTGTGCTGAAATACAGTCCTGTAGCGTGGCATCCGCGTCATCTGACCACTTCCATATTGAGCGAGTCACTGGTACTTCCTGCTTTAGTTTTTGCTTGTAAGCAGGAATCAGGAGGATAGAATTATGTTCAGATTTGCCAAATGGAGGGTGAGGGAGAGCTTTGTATGCGTCTCTGTGTGTGGAGTAAAGGTGGTCTAGAGTTTTCTTCCCCCTCTGGTTGCACATGTGACATGCTGGTAGAAATTAGGTATATCTGATTTAAGTTTGCCTGCATTAAAGTCCCCGGCCACTAGGGGCGCCATTCTGGATGAGCATTTTCCTGTTTGCTTATGGCCTTATACAGATTGGCGATTGCTGTCTTAGTGCCAGTATCAGTTTGTGGTGGTAAATAGATGGCTATGAATAATATAGATGAGAACTCTCTTGGTAGCTAGTGTGGTTTACAGCTTAACATGAGGTACTCTACCTCAAGCGAGCAAAACCTTGAGACTTCTTTAATATTAGACATTGGGCACCAGCAGTTATTGACAAATAGACACATACCCCCACCCTTCGTCTTACCAGACATAGCTGCTCTGTCCTGCCGAAGCACGGAGAAGCAAGCCAGCTGTATATTATCCGTGTCGTCATTCCGCCGCGTCTCGGTGAAACACAAGATACATACTCCCCCTTTTTCTCCGTCTTTTCTTCACGCTGATGACGGGGATTTGGGCCTTGTCTCGACAAAGCAGTATATCGTTTGCGTCGTCCTCATTAAAGAATACATCTTTGTCCAGTTTGAGGTTAGTAATCACTGATCTGATGTCCAGAAGCTCTTTCCGTCCATAAGAGACGGTGGCAGCAACATTAAGTACAAAATGAGTTACAAACAATGTGATGAAAAATAAACAAGATAGCGCAGTCCGTAAAATAGTCCGTAAAACAGCAGCCATCCCCTCCGACTGGATGTGATTTATCTCTACAGAAAGTGTCCGGTGCATTGAGCTCACAGAAAAGAATGAAATGGAATTCAAATAATAATAATTCAACTGACCTGGGTTAATTAGTTGTTTAAAATCCAGAATAATGACATAAATGAAGGTTAATCGCTCAGCGCTACCGGAACATCCTCAAATGGGATCCAAATCTACCAGAATTCACAATATTTCCCCCCTCTCATTTGTTTTCGCATGCAAGCAATCTCAGCCTATTCCGTTACACACAGCATGCAGCTACCCAAGAGGCAGGACACTTGGCTACCAGGCCCGCCCAATGGCAATTACAAGTGTGGTCATTGTGTACATTGTGACAACACGACCACGTTTTTTTAGAGGTAAACCCGAGAAGTAGTAAACCCGAGAAGAGGTAAACCCGAGAAGAGGTAAACCCGAGAAGAGGTAAACCCGAGAAGTGGTAAACCCGAGAAGTGGTAAACCCGAGAAGAGGTAAACCCGAGAAGAGGTAAACCCGAGAAGAGGTAAACCCGAGAAGTGGTAAACCCGAGAAGAGGTAAACCCGAGAAGAGGTAAACCCGAGAAGAGGTAAACCTGAGAAGTGGTAAAGAATACTAAATCCAAAGCTTCATTAATTGTAGCACCACAAATGGCAATATACATTCTCAAATGCATCTGCAGGGCTGCTTCTATTGGTCAAACTAAACAAGCATTGAAACTTGGCATCGCAGGACGTAAGGCTGCAATTAGCAATAGAAACATGTCCTATGCTACTTCACGCCACTGCATCGAAGCCAACCAGGGCTACATTCCTCCCTGCACTTTGTAGCCGTAGAACACGTTCAGATTTCACCAAGAGGAAGTGACATCGTACGTAAACTTAACCAAAGGGAGGCATTCTGACAGTATTCCTGAGACTCTGTGGATCCTAAGGGACTAAACAAGAATTTTCACTCTCCTCGTTTCTATATTGTTGCCTTGATTTTTTTGGGTTCTCTGTGTCTCTAAATTCCTCAGGAGGGATGATAGAGTTGGAAGGCCCCCTGCCATTAAGTCCCATCCCTGGCATCTGTCCAGCTCTCTCTTTACGACTCTAAGTTAATTAAAACCACAAACAGACTGGCACAGATGGTAGTGATACCCTCACACACATGGTAATGACACCTACGACTGCCATATAAAATTGATTTACTAACGGTTGTATAATAGACCTTTATATTCTATTTGTCCTCTCCTGGTGACATCAGATTCAGTCATATTTCAGAACCACGGACAGCTAATGTTTCAGAACCATGGACAGATCATGTTTCAGAACCATGGACAGCTCATGTTTCAGCATGATGGACAGCTCATGTTTCAGAACCATGGACAGGTCGTGTTTCAGCACCATGGACAGATCGTGTTTCAGAACCATGGACAGATCGTGTTTCAGAACCATGGACAGCCCATGTTTCAGAACCATGGACAGCTCATGTTTCAGCATGATGGACAGCTCATGTTTCAGAACCATGGACAGGTCGTGTTTCAGCACCATGGACAGATCGTGTTTCAGAACCATGGACAGATCGTGTTTCAGAACCATGGACAGCTCGTGTTTCAGAACCATGGACAGCTCATGTTTCAGAACCATGGACAGCTCATGTTTCAGCATGATGGACAGATCATGTTTCAGAACCATGGACAGCTCATGTTTCAGCATGATGGACAGATCATGTTTCAGAACCATGGACAGACCGTGTTTCAGAACCATGGACAGCGGTTAACAAACCCACTGTACCACACTTACCATTAGCTCTCTATTAGGACGGCTGTCCTAGCTCTCGGCTGTCCTAGCTCTCCGTTAGGACGGCTGTCCTAGCTCTCCGTTGGGACGGCTGTCCCAGCTCTCCGTTAGGACGGCTGTCCTAGATGTCCATTAGGAAGTCTGTCCTAGGTCTCTATCAGGACATCTGTCCTAGCTCTCCGTTAGGATGGCTGTCCTAGCTCTCCGTTAGGACGGCTGTCCTAGCTCTCTATCAGGATGGCTGTCCTAGCTCTCCGTTAGGACGGCTGTCCTAGCTCTCTGTTAGGACGGCTGTCCTAGCTCTCTATCAGGACGGCTGTCCTAGCTCTCCGTTAGGACGGCTGTCCTAGCTCTCCGTTAGGACGGCTGTCCTAGCTCTCCGTTAGGACGGCTGTCCTAGCTCTCTATCAGGACGGCTGTCCTAGCTCTCCGTTAGGACGGCTGTCCTAGCTCTCCGTTAGGACGGCTGTCCTAGCTCTCAGTTAGTTAGGACGGCTGTCCTAGCTCTCCTAGGACGGCTCCTAGCTCTCAGGACGGCTGTCCTAGCTCTCGGCTGTCCCTAGGACGGCTGTCCTAGCTCTCCGTTAGGACGGCTGTCCTAGCTCTCCGTTAGGACGGCTGTCCTAGCTCTCCGTTACGACGGCTGTCCTAGCTCTCCGTTAAGACGGCTGTCCTAGCTCTCTATCAGGATGGCTGTCCTAGCTCTCCGTTAGGACGGCTGTACTAGCTCTCCGTTAGGACGGCTGTCCTAGCTCTCCGTTAGGGCGGCTGTCCTAGCTCTCTATCAGGACGGCTGTCCTAGCTCTCTATTAGGACGGCTGTCCTAGCTCTCTATTAGGACGGCTGTCCTAGCTCTCCATTAGGACGGCTGTCCACCCCTTTCTTAGAAGACTGAAAGGTTGAAAAATAGAACCTGCTTACGACAGTGTTTCTAGAACCAGGTTCTGGTTTTGGCAGGAACAACTATGGTTGGCTTTAAATGGTTTAATCACTGTTTGTGATAAATGACTGTCTCCTCTCTCTACCAACCAGGAGGAAGAGGAAAAGCTGAGCCTTGATGACAACATCCTGTTGGATGAGGACTTTGAGGCTGGGTACGAGGCTGGAGAAGAGGAGGAGGAAGAGATGGAGGAGGAAGAGGGGGAAGATGATGAAGAGGAGGAGGAGAGCAACAAGATGAAGATTCTGCGTCACATTGCGGGCGTGGCGTCTAAAGTGAAGGAGATCATTGGGAATCTGATCACCACCGCGGGAAAAGTGGTGGTCACTATACTGTTAGGAGTCACAGGTCAGTGTTTTCCAGTGAGAGAGAGAGGAATCAGCCCCTGCACTATACTCAACACTCTCTCAATGTGTACAAACACTTCTTTTTGACTGTTATTTATGTTTATTAATATGACTATAGAGTCGTTCCACCTCAAAACAAAGCCAAACAAACAAAACGTTCAAACTACAGAAACGATTTCAGATAAATCTGACATGGTGGGTGTTGGTGGGTGTTGGTGGGTGTTAGTGGGTGTTGGTGGGTGTTGGTGGGTGTTGGTGGGTGTTGGTGGGTGTTAGTGGGTGTTGGTGGGTGTTGGTGGGTGTTGGTGGCTGTTGGTGGCTGTTGGTGGGTTTTGGTGGGTGTCATGGCTTGCTGAATTGAATGACCCCATACCCAAACTAGCGCCAACAGATGTTCTTGATCAGGTCATGTTGTCAGGAAAAACTCCTGGTCCTATCCAATACAGTATACTTCAATGCTGCCATCTCAACCACTGTTTAGCCAACTGTATATACATACAGTGAGGATGTATTTGATACACTGCCGATTTTGCAGGTTTTCCTACTTACAAAGCATGTAGAGGTCTGTAATTTTTTATCATAGGTACACTTCAACTGTGAGAGACGGAATCTAAAACAAAAATCCAGAAAATCACATTGTATAATATTTAAGTAATTAATTTGCATTTTATTGCATGACATAAGTATTTGATACATTAGAAAAGCAGAACCTAATATTTGGTACAGAAACCTTTGTAATTACAGAGATCATACGTTTCCTGTAGTTCTTGACCAGGTTTGCACACACTGCAGCAGGGGTTTTGGCCAACTCCTCCATACAGGTTTCGGGGCTGTCGCTGGGCAATACGGACTTTCAGCTCCCTCCAAAGATTTTCTATTGGGTTCAGGTCTGGAGACTGGCTAGGCCACTACAGGACCTTGAGATGCTTCTTACGGAGCCACTCCTTAGTTGCCCTGGCTGTGTGTTTCGGGTCGTTGTCATGCTGGAAGACCCAGCCACGACCCATCTTCAATGCTCTTACTGAGGGAAGGAGGTTGTTGGCCAAGATCTCGCGATACATGGCCCCATCCATCCTCCCCTCAATATGGTGCAGTCGTCCTGTCCCCTTTGCAGAAAAGCATTCCCAAAGAATGATGTTTCCACCTCCATGCTTCACGGTTGGGATGGTGTTCTTGGGGTTGTACTCCTCCTTCTTCTTCCTCCAAACATGGTCAGTGGAGTTTAGACCAAAAAGCTCTATTTTTGTCTCATCAGACCACATGACCTTCTCCCATTCCTCCTCTGGATCATCCAGATGGTCATTGATAAACTTCAGACAGACCTGAACATGTGCTGGCTTGAGCAGGGGGACCTTGCGTGTGCTGCAGGATTTTAATCCATGACGGTGTAGTGTGTTACTAATGGTTTTCTTTGAGACTTTGGTCCCAGCTCTCTTCAGGTCATTGACCAGGTCCTGCCGTGTAGTTCTGGGCTGATCCCTCACCTTCCTCATGATCATTGATGCCCCACGAGGTGAGATCTTGCATGGAGCCCCAGACCGAGGGTGATTGACTGTCATCTTGAACTTCTTCCATTTTCTAATAATTGCACCAACAGTTGTTGCCTTCTCACCAAGCTGCTTGCCTATTGTCCTGTAGCCCATCCCAGCCTTGTGCAGGTCTACAATTTTATCTCTGATGTCCTTACGCAGCTCTCTAGTCTTGGCCATTGTGGAGAGGTTGGAGTCTGTTTGATTGAGTGTGTGGACAGGTGTCTTTTATACAGGTAACGAGTTCAAACAGGTGCAGTTAATACAGGTAATGAGTGGAGAACAGGGGGGCTTCTTAAAGAAAAAAACAGGTCTGTGAGAGCCGGAGTTCTTACTGGTTGGTAGGTGATCAAATACTTATGTCATGCAATAAAATGCAAATTAATTATACAATGATTTTCTGATTTTTGTTTCACAGTTGAAGTGTACCTATGATAAAAATGACAGACCTCTACATGCTTTGTAAGTAGGAAAACCTGCAAAATCGGCAGTGTATCAAATACTTGTTCTCCCCACTGTATATATATATCTGCTTCTCTAATTGGTTGATTGATTGATTGATATCTAAGTGTATCTGTGTCCACCAGGTGTAATACTGCTCTCGCTGACATCTGCGGCCTAGTTCTTTGTCTTCCGATAAATATCATTGTATCCGTTTGCATCTATCTATATATATCGGAATGCTTATTGTACTGTTTCCACCAGGTATCACGCTGCCCTCCCTGACGTCTGCGGTCTATTTCTTCGTGTTTCTGTTCCTGTGTACGTGGTGGTCGTTCTGCCGCACCTTCGACACCCTCATCTTCAGCTGTATGTGTGTCCTCATGGCCATATTCAGCGCTGGACACCTGGTCGTCCTCTACCTCTATCAGTTTCAGTTCTTCCAAGAGAGCATCCCTCCAGAGGACAGCTACATCAGGTTAGATCTCTTTCTGTCTGTCTTTCTTTATGTCTGTCTTTTATGATGACAGATATTTAGTTACCCTGGTTACTCTGGCTGCTAGGTGTTTACTATACAGCTCAACTCCAGTTAACTGTGTGCATTCAGTAAATATGAACTTTCACAATTTTAATCCAAAATATATACAGATCGCCACATCCAATCAGAAGCCCAAATCCACCATGCTTTTAAACGTACTGTATTCTGGTTCCTCAATACTTACTGGCTGTAACATATATTGTCATTATAATTAATGTATGTGGAGGGATGGGATAGGGAGACCATTAGTTGTTTATGTGGAAGGTTGCGGATAAGTGGTAAGGTTGAATTCCTAATCCAACCCTTAACCCCCACTTTACATCTGAAACAATTGGATCACTATTAGCAATATAGTAAACTCCCACCCAGTCTGTGCCATGATTGCAGAAGCTACTCATCAGTGTTGTCCTCGCTGCTATTATAACATAACTACTTATTTAGACAATGTATTTTAGCAGTGTTGCCCTTGCCACTATGTCCCTGGCAAGATAGCCTTGGTGTTACTGGAGACTATTGATTCCAATGTCTTTAGTCTGCTGGCCTTGCATTACAGCAGTGTGTCACGTCCAATGCTATTATGGCTATCTATAGCATTTAGCATCACCTTATATAGCATCTGTCACCTTGTATACCATTAGCATCACCTTATATAGCAACGGTCACCTTGTATACCATTAGCATCACCTTATATAGCAACTATCACCTTGTATACCATTAGCATCACCTTATATAGCATCTGTCACCTTATATACCATTAGCATCACCTTATATAGCAACTATCACCTTGTATACCATTAGCATCACCTTATATAGCATCTGTCACCTTGTATACCATTAGCATCACCTTATATAGCATCTGTCACCTTGTATACCATTATCACCATTAGCATCACCTTGTATACCATTAGCATCACCTTATATAGCAACGGTCACCTTGTATACCATTAGCATCACCTTATATAGCATCTGTCACCTTGTATACCATTAGCATCACCTTATATAGCATCTGTCACCTTGGATACCATTAGCATCACCTTATATAGCGACTGTCACCTTGTATACCATTAGCATCACCTTATATAGCATCTGTCACCTTGTATACCATTAGCATCACCTTATATAGCAACTATCACCTTGTATACCATTAGCATCACCTTATATAGCATCTGTCACCTTGTATACCATTAGCATCACCTTATATAGCATCTGTCACCTTGTATACCATTAGCATCACCTTATATAGCGAATATCACCTTGTATACCATTAGCATCACCTTATATAGCATCTGTCACCTTGTATACCATTAGCATCACCTTATATAGCAACTATCACCTTGTATACCATTAGCATCACCTTATATAGCATCTGTCACCTTGTATACCATTAGCATTCACCTTATATAGCAACTATCACCTTGTATACCATTAGCATCACCTTATATAGCGACTATCACCTTGTATACCATTAGCATCACCTTATATAGCGAATATCACCTTGTATACCATTAGCATCACCTTATATAGCGAATATCACCTTGTATACCATTAGCATCACCTTATATAGCATCTGTCACCTTGGATACCATTAGCATCACCTTATATAGCGAATATCACCTTGTATACAATTAGCATCACCTTATATAGCAACTATCACCTTGTATACCATTAGCATCACCTTATATAGCATCTGTCACCTTGTATACCATTAGCATCACCTTATATAGCGACTGTCACCTTGTATACCATTAGCATCACCTTATATAGCGAATATCACCTTGTATACCATTAGCATCACCTTATATAGCAACTATCACCTTGTATAACATTAGCATCACCTTATATAGCATCTGTCACCTTGTATACCATTAGCATCACCTTATATAGCGACTGTCACCTTGTATACCATTAGCATCACCTTATATAGCATCTGTCACCTTATATACCATTAGCATCACCTTATATAGCATCTGTCACCTTGTATACCATTAGCATCACCTTATATAGCGAATATCACCTTGTATACCATTAGCATCACCTTATATAGCAACTATCACCTTGAATGCCATTAGCATCACCTTATATAGCGAATATCACCTTGTATACCATTAGCATCACCTTATATAGCATCTGTCACCTTGTATAACATTAGCATCACCTTATATAGCATCTGTCACCTTATATACCATCAGCATCACCTTATATAGCGACTATCAACTTGAATAGCATTAGCATCACCTTATATAGCATCTGTCACCTTGTATACCATTAGCATCACCTTATATAGCATCTGTCACCTTGTATTCCATTAGCATCACCTTATATAGCATCTGTCACCTTGTATACCATTAGCATCACCTTATATAGCGAATATCACCTTGTATACCATTAGCATCACCTTATATAGCATCTGTCACCTTGTATACCATTAGCATCACCTTATATAGCAACTATCACCTTGTATACCATTAGCATCACCTTATATAGCGACTATCACCTTGTATACCATTAGCATCACCTTATATAGCGAATATCACCTTGTATACCATTAGCATCACCTTATATAGCATCTGTCACCTTGGATACCATTAGCATCACCTTATATAGCGAATATCACCTTGTATACCATTAGCATCACCTTATATAGCAACTATCACCTTGTATACCATTAGCATCACCTTATATAGCATCTGTCACCTTGTATACCATTAGCATCACCTTATATAGCGAATATCACCTTGTATACCATTAGCATCACCTTATATAGCGAATATCACCTTGTATACCATTAGCATCACCTTATATAGCAACTATCACCTTGTATAACATTAGCATCACCTTATATAGCATCTGTCACCTTGTATACCATTAGCATCACCTTATATAGCGACTGTCACCTTGTATACCATTAGCATCACCTTATATAGCATCTGTCACCTTATATACCATTAGCATCACCTTATATAGCATCTGTCACCTTGTATACCATTAGCATCACCTTATATAGCGAATATCACCTTGTATACCATTAGCATCACCTTATATAGCAACTATCACCTTGAATGCCATTAGCATCACCTTATATAGCGAATATCACCTTGTATACCATTAGCATCACCTTATATAGCATCTGTCACCTTGTATAACATTAGCATCACCTTATATAGCATCTGTCACCTTATATACCATTAGCATCACCTTATATAGCGACTATCAACTTGAATAGCATTAGCATCACCTTATATAGCAACGGTCACCTTGTATACCATTAGCATCACCTTATATAGCAACTATCACCTTGTATACCATTAGCATCACCTTATATAGCATCTGTCACCTTGTATACCATTAGCATCACCTTATATAGCAACTATCACCTTGAATGCCATTAGCATCACCTTATATAGCAACTATCACCTTGAATGCCATTAGCATCACCTTATATAGCGACTATCACCTTGTATACCATTAGCATCACCTTATATAGCAACTATCACCTTGAATGCCATTAGCATCACCTTATATAGCAACTATCACCTTGAATGCCATTAGCATCACCTTATATAGCGACTGTCACCTTGTATACCATTAGCATCACCTTATATAGCAACTATCACCTTGTATACCATTAGCATCACCTTATATAGCGACTGTCACCTTGTATACCATTAGCATCACCTTATATAGCAACTATCACCTTGTATACCATTAGCATCACCTTATATAGCGAATATCACCTTGTATACCATTAGCATCACCTTATATAGCGAATATCACCTTGTATACCATTAGCATCACCTTATATAGCGACTGTCACCTTGTATACCATTAGCATCACCTTATATAGCAACTATCACCTTGTATACCATTAGCATCACCTTATATAGCGAATATCACCTTGTATACCATTAGCATCACCTTATATAGCGACTGTCACCTTGTATACCATTAGCATCACCTTATATAGCATCTGTCACCTTGTATACCATTAGCATCACCTTATATAGCAACTATCACCTTGAATAGCATTAGCATCACCTTATATAGCAACGGTCACCTTGAATGCCATTAGCATCACCTTATATAGCAACGGTCACCTTGTATACCATTAGCATCACCTTATATAGCAACTATCACCTTGTATGCCATTAGCATCACCTTATATAGCATCTGTCACCTTGTATACCATTAGCATCACCTTATATAGCGAATATCACCTTGTATACCATTAGCATCACCTTATATAGCAACTATCACCTTGTATACCATTAGCATCACCTTATATAGCGACTATCACCTTGTATACCATTAGCATCACCTTATATAGCGAATATCACCTTGTATAACATTAGCATCACCTTATATAGCATCTGTCACCTTGTATACCATTAGCATCACCTTATATAGCAACTATCACCTTGTATACCATTAGCATCACCTTATATAGCGACTGTCACCTTGTATACCATTAGCATCACCTTATATAGCATCTGTCACCTTGTATACCATTAGCATCACCTTATATAGCGAATATCACCTTGTATACCATTAGCATCACCTTATATAGCATCTGTCACCTTGTATACCATTAGCATCACCTTATATAGCGAATATAACCTTGTATACCATTAGCATCACCTTATATAGCGAATATCACCTTGTATACCATTAGCATCACCTTATATAGCGAATATCACCTTGTATACCATTAGCATCACCTTATATAGCGAATATCACCTTGTATACCATTAGCATCACCTTATATAGCAACTATCACCTTGTATACCATTAGCATCACCTTATATTGCAACTGTCACCTCGATGGTCCATTTCCTTCCTCTCACTTTGCACAAGGATGGAGAGGATAAGTTAATGGCCACACCCACACATGCAATTACATCTCCTGGTTTCAATGATGTTTCTAGAGACAATATCTCTCTCATCATCACTCAATACCTAGGTTTATCTCCACTGTATTCACATCCTACCATGCCCATGTCTGTACATTATACCTTGAAGCTATTTTATCGCCCCCAGAAACCTCCTTTTACTCTCTGTTCCTGCTTTTAGCCATACCCTTATCCTACTCCTCCTCTTTTCCTCTGGTGATGTAGAGGTGAATCCAGGCCCTGCAGTGCCGAGCTCCACTCCTATTCCCCAGGCGCTCTCTTTTGATGACTTCTGTAACCATAATAGCCTTGGTTTCATTCATGTTAACATTAGAAGCCTACTCCCTAAATTTGTTTTACTCACTGCTTTAGCACACTCTGCCAACCCGGATGTTCTAGCTGTGTCTGAATCCTGGCTTAGGATTCTGAAATTTTCATCCCTAACTACAACATTTTCAGACAAGATAGAACTGCCAAAGGGGGCGGTGTTGCAATCTACTGCAAAGATAGCCTGCAGAGTTCTGTCCTACTATCCAGGTCTGTACCCAAACAATTTGTACTTCTACTTTTAAAAATCCACCTCTCTAAAAAGAAGTCTCTCACCGTTGCCGCCTGCTATAGACCACCCTCTGCCCCCAGCTGTGCTCTGGACACCATATGTGAACTGATTGCCCCCCATCATCTATCTTCAGAGCTCGTGCTGCTAGGCGACCTGAACTGGAACATGCTTAACACCCCAGCCATCCTACAATCTAAACTTGATGCCCTCAATCTCACACTAATTATCAATGAACCTACCAGGTACCCCCCCAAAGCCGTAAACACGGGCACCCTCATAGATATCATCCTAACCAACCTGCCCTCCAAATACACCTCTGCTGTTTTCAACCAAGATCTCAAATCAAATCAAATCAAATTTATTTATATAGCCCTTCGTACATCAGCTGATATCTCAAAGTTCTGTACAGAAACCCAGCCTAAAACCCCAAACAGCAAACAATGCAGGTGTAAAAGCACGGTGGCTAGGAAAAACTCCCTAGAAAGGCCAAAACCTAGGAAGAAACCTAGAGAGGAACCAGGCTATGTGGGGTGGCCAGTCCTCTTCTGGCTGTGCCGGGTAGAGATTATAACAGAACATGACCAAGATGTTCAAATGTTCATAAATGACCAGCATGGTCGAAAAATAATAAGGCAGAAACTGGAGCAGCAGCACAGTCAGGTGGACTTTGGACAGCAAGGAGTCATCATGTCAGGTAGTCCTGGGGCACGGTCCTAGGGCTCAGGTCCTCCGAGAGAGAGAAAGAAAGAGAGAATTAGAGAGAGCATATGTGGGGTGGCCAGTCCTCTTCTGGCTGTGCCCGGTGGAGATTATAACAGAACGTGGCCAAGATGTTCAAATGTTCATAAATGACCAGCATGGTTGAATAATAGTAAGGCAGAACAGTTGAAACTGGAGCAGCAGCATGGCCAGGTGGACTGGGGACAGCAAGGAGTCATCATGTCAGGTAGTCCTGGGACATGGTCCTAGGGCCCAGGCCAGTTGAAACTGGAGCAGCAGCATGGCCAGGTGGACTGGGGACAGCAAGGAGTCATCATGTCAGGTAGTCCTGGGGCATGGTCCTAGGGCTCAGGTCCTCCGAGAGAGAGAAAGAAAGAGAGAAGGAGAGAATTAGAGAACGCACACTTAGATTCACACAGGACACCGAATAGGACAGGAGAAGTACTCCAGATATAACAAACTGACCCTAGCCCCCGACACATAAACTACTGCAGCATAAATACTGGAGGCTGAGACAGGAGGGGTCAGGAGACACTGTGGCCCCATCCGAGGACACCCCGGACAGGGCCAAACAGGAAGGATATAACCCCACCCACTTTGCCAAAGCACAGCCCCCACACCACTAGAGGGATATCTTCAACCACCAACTTACCATCCTGAGACAAGGCCGAGTATAGCCCACAAAGATCTCCGCCACGGCACAACCCAAGGAGGGGGCGCCAACCCAGACAGGCTGACCACAACAGTGAATCAACCCACCCAGGTGACGCACCCCCAGGGACGGCATGAGAGAGCCCCAGTAAGCCAGTGACTCAGCCCCGTAACAGGGTTAGAGGCAGAGAATCCCAGTGGAAAGAGGGGAACCGGCCAGGCAGAGACAGCAAGGGCGGTTCGTTGCTCCAGAGCCTTTCCGTTCACCTTCCCACTCCTGGGCCAGACTACACTCAATCATATGACCCACTGAAGAGATGAGTCTTCAGTAAAGACTTAAAGGTTGAGACCGAGTTTGCGTCTCTGACATGGGTAGGCAGACCGTTCCATAAAAATGGAGCTCTATAGGAGAAAGCCTTGCCTCCAGCTGTTTGCTTAGAAATTCTAGGGACAATTAGGAGGCCTGCGTCTTGTGACCGTAGCGTACGTGTAGGTATGTACGGCAGTACCAAATCAGAGAGATAGGTAGGAGCAAGCCCATGTAATGCTTTGTAGGTTAGCAGTAAAACCTTGAAATCAGCCCTTGCTTTGACAGGAAGCCAGTGTAGAGAGGCTAGCACTGGAGTAATATGATCAAATTTTTTGGTTCTAGTCAGGATTCTAGCAGCCGTATTTAGCACTAACTGAAGTTTATTTAGAGCTTTATCCGGGTAGCCGGAAAATAGAGCATTGCAGTAGTCTAACCTAGAAGTGACAAAAGCATGGATTAATTTTTCTGCATCATTGTTGGACAGAATGTTTCTGATTTTTGCAATGTTACGTAGATGGAAAAAAGCTGTCCTTGAAATGGTCTTGATATGTTCTTCAAAAGAGAGATCAGGGTCCAGAGTAACGCCGAGGTCCTTCACAGTTTTATTTGAGACGACTGTACAACCATTAAGATTAATTGTCAGATTCAACAGAAGATCTCTTTGTTTCTTGGAACCTAGAACAAGCATCTCTGTTTTGTCCGAGTTTAATAGTAGAAAGTTTGCAGCCATCCACTTCCTTATGTCTGAAACACATGCTTCTAGCGAGGGCAATTTTGGGGCTTCACCATGTTTCATTGAAATGTACAGCTGTGTGTCATCCGCATAGCAGTGAAAGTTTACATTATGTTTTCGATTAACATCCCCAAGAGGTAAAATATATAGTGAAAACAATAGTGGTCCTAAAACAGAACCTTGAGGAACACCGAAATTTACAGTTGATTTGTCAGAGGACAAACCATTCACAGAGAAAAACTGATATCTTTCCGACAGATAAGATCTAAACCAGGCCAGAACATGTCCGTGTAGACCAATTTGGGTTTCCAATCTCTCCAAAAGAATGTGGTGATCGATGGTATCAAAAGCAGCACTAAGGTCTAGGAGCACGAGGACAGATGCAGAGCCTCGGTCCGATGCCATTAAAATGTCATTTACCACCTTCACAAGTGCCGTCTCAGTGCTATGATCTCAGCCATCACTGCCTCATTGCCTGCATCCGTAATGGGTCAGCGGTCAAATTACCTCCACTCATCACTGTCAAACGCTCCCTGAAACACTTCAGCGAGCAGGCCTTTCTAATCGACCTGGCCGGGGTATCCTGGAATGATATTGATCTCATCCCGTCAGTAGAGGATGCCTGGTTATTTTTTTTAAATGCCTTCCTAACCATCTTAAATAAGCATGCCCCATTCAAGAAATTTAGAACCAGGAACAGATATAGCAGATATAGACTGCCCTTAACCAACACAAAAACATCCTATGGTGTTCTGCATTAGCATCGAACAGCCCCCGTGATATGCAGCTTTTCAGGGAGCTAGAAACCAATTCACACAGGCAGTTAGAAAAGCCAAGGCTAGCTTTTTCAAGCAGAAATTTGCTTCCTGCAACACTAACTCCAAAAAGTACTGGGACACTGTAAAGTCCATGGAGAATAAGAACACCTCCTCCCAGCTGCCCACTGCACTGAAGATAGGAAACACTGTCACCACTGATAAATCCACTATAATTGAGAATTTCAATAAGCATTTTTCTACGGCTGGCCATGCTTTCCACCTGGCTACGCCTACCCCGGTCAACAGCACTGTACTTCCCACAGCAACTCACCCAAGCCTTCCCCATTTCTCCTTCTCCCAAATCCAGTCAGCTGATGTTCTGAAAGAGCTGCAAAATCTGGACCCCTACAAATCAGCCGGGCTAGACAATCTGGACCCTTTCTTTCTAAAATTATCTGCCGAAATTGTTGCCACCCCTATTACTAGCCTGTTCAACCTCTCTTTCGTGTCGTCTGAGATTCCCAAAGATTGGAAAGCAGCTGCGGTCACTCTTGACCCAAACTGCTACAGACCTATATCTATCCTACCCTGCCTTTCTAAGGTCTTCAAAAGCCAAGTCAACAAACAGATCATTTCGAATCTCACCATACCCTCTCTGCTATGCAATCTGGTTTCAGAGCTTGTCATGGGTGCACCTCAGCTCAAGGTCCTAAACGATATCTTAACCGCCATCGATAAGAAACATTACTGTGCAGCCGTATTCATTGATCTGGCCAAGGCTTTCGACTCTGTCAATCACCACATCCTCATCGGCAGACTCGCCAGCCTTGGTTTTTCAAATGATTGCCTCGCCTGGTTCACCAACTACTTCTCTGATAGAGTTCAGTGTGTCAAATCGGAGGGCCTGTTGTCCGGACCTCTGGCAGTCTCTATGGGGGTGCCACAGGGTTAAATTCTTGGACCGACTCTCTTCTCTGTATATATCAATGATGTCGCTCTTGCTGCTGGTGAGTCTCTGATCCAACTCTACGCAGACGACACCATTCTGTATACTTCTGGCTCTTCTTTGGACACTGTGTTAACAACCTTCCAGGCAAGCTTCAATGCCATACAACTCTCCTTCCGTGGCCTCCAATTGCTCTTAAATACAAGTAAAACTAAATGCATGCTCTTCAACCGATCGCTGCCTACACCTGCCCGCAGCCTTTCACATTATAGCACTTTGACTCATAGAACGACATAAAGACGCTCAATTTAATTTCTTACTCTGTCGTAAAGTATTTTAGCGAAGCATCTAATGATTAGTCAACGGATAAAGATATTACAAGCCACTTCTAATGTTCATTTAAAAAGTTCACCTTTCTGCTATGTTAATCCTGTTGACTTTCCACAGCCCCTGGAATATGTCAGTCTCTCTGATGTCATCTAGCGTGAGTGATGCGTTAAAAACCGTGGGCCCCAATGAGCTGATAACAGAGTCCTAGTACCAATGGCTGTGTCAGAATGGCACCCTATTCTCTATATAATGCACTACTTTAGACCAGGGCTGGCACCCTATTTCCTATATAGTGCACAACGTACAGTACAGTACACTACACTACACTACAGTACACTACGCTACAGTACAGGACAGTACAGTAGACTATACTACAGTACACCACACTACAGTACACTACAGTACACTATACTACACTACACTACAGTACAGTACACTACACCACACTACACTATACTACAGTACAGTACACTACACTACACTACAGTACAGTACAGTACAGTACACTACACTACACTACACTACACTACAGTACACTACACCACACTACAGTACACCACACTACACTACACTACACTACACTACAGTACACTACACTACAGTACACTACAGTACACCACACTACAGTACACTACACTACAGTACACTATACGACAGCACACTACAGTACAGTACAGTACACTACAGTACACCACACTA
Source organism: Oncorhynchus nerka (assembly GCF_034236695.1). Classification (NCBI taxonomy): domain Eukaryota; kingdom Metazoa; phylum Chordata; class Actinopteri; order Salmoniformes; family Salmonidae; genus Oncorhynchus; species Oncorhynchus nerka. Next base: position 50,157,240 of record NC_088424.1, on the reverse strand, counting down.
CACCACAGTACACTACAGTACACTATACTACAGTACACTATAGTACACTATACTGCAGTACACTATACTACACTACACTACAGTTCACTATACTACAGTACACTACAGTACACCACAGTACACCACACTACACTACACTATACTACAGTACACTATACTACACCCACTACACTGCAGTACACTACACTACAGTACACTATACTACAGTACAGTACAGTACACTATACTACACTACAGTACAGTACTCTACCCTACACTACACTACAGTACACTATACTACAGTACAATACAGTACGCTACACTATACTTCAGTACAGTACACTACACTATACTACAGTACAGTACACTACACTATACTTCAGTACAGTACAGTACACTACACTACACTATACTACAGTACAGTACAGTACAGTACAGTACACTATACTACAGTACAGTACAGTACACTATACTTCAGTACAGTACAGTAGAGTACAGTACAGTAGAGTACACTACACTATACTACACTACCGTACACTACACTACACTATATACTTCAGTACAGTACAGTACAGTAGAGTACACTACACTATACTACACTACAGTACACTACACTATACTTCAGTACAGTACAGTACACTACCATGCACTATACTACAGTACAGTACTCTACCCTACACCCAGCCCTCCGTGTCCTAGCCTACCAGGGAAACTCACCCACCCCCTCAATAAGTGCTTTGCAGTCCTGGGTTCAAATAATATTTGACATTTTTCAAATACTGTTACGTTTACTCTAGTCTTCCTGGAGTACCATATGGGTGTGGTTTGGAATTTCCCGACAATTCTATTGGTTCCATTGCGCAAGCTAAGCTGAATCATGCCCATATAAAGTATTTGAAATGGTTATGAATACTATTTGAACCCAGGTCTGGTATAGTGTTGTTTGGTCCCCATGATACAATAGGCTAACATCTCCGGCTCCTGTGGGAGTCCTAATTGTGTGTGTTGACAGAGGCCTGGCCTTGCTGCCTGGCTGACTGAGTGAAGGGTGGTGACAGACTTAGTTTTCACATCGCTTCCTGCCTCCTCAGCTTACAATAGACCAATCTGGAGTGAAATGCCCCTAGCTACAGATCTAGGATCAGCTTTACCTCCCCCAAACCTTACCCTAACCATTAGTGTGGGGAAACACTAGGGGATATTTTCCAACCCTACACTACAATAGACCAATCCTCTTCCTCTGATTCCTTCCCACGTGAACACTGGTGCACTTCATGGGTTTAAAAAAAAAGACGGATTGGTGTGAAGGGATATGAATGTTTAGTTACAAACAAATCACATTGTTTTTTAATATATCGGTTTGAAAAGGGAGAGAGAGAACGTGTGCACACTTCAGGGAGAAAAGGGGGAGGAAGGGAGTGGGACACTCAGGTCATGTGACCTGCTATTACCAGCGGCAGGAAGTAGCGTGGAGGTGGTGAGGCGGTATAGCTGGCGGTAACTCGTATTCCACAGGGGGCTGCATCTCAATACTCTAGAGTGACTTCATCTCCTTGTCTCCTGTCCTTCATCTGCATTGACGTAACAGAACTGGGCAGGTGAAAGGAGTTATGACTGTGTATGACCCCCCCGACACTTTTACATAAAGCTCCTGTCTGCGCTAAGGATGATGTATTCGTGAATTATACGTTTCAATTACCGGGAATAATTCATATTTATCCAGGGAGTTCTGGGAAATGTAAAAAAAATAATAATATTGGAGGTGTCCATTTCAAGTGTTTAAAACCGAGATATGCCAGGGTTCTCCCCAAATAAGAGAGGGGGGAGCTCTGCGTCACCTTGTCGGCTTGTCTTGTATTGTAGTAACGATCTAAGTAACTGTCTTTTGGTGGCCAATGACATTGTTATGAATAGGCCGTTCATAAATTCAGAGCGTTACCGTGTTCCTCTTCTTCCTCTTCTTCCTCTTCTTCCTCGATGAACGATGAATGCACTGACTGTGAAGTCGTTCTGGATAATAGCATCTGCTAAAACAGACCTATATCCATCCTGCCCTGCCTCTAGACCCAAACTGTTACAGACCTATATCCATCCTGCCCTGCCTCTAGACCCAAACTGTTACAGACCTATATCCATCCTGCCCTGCCTCTAGACCCAAACTGTTACAGACCTATATCCATCCTGCCTCTAGACCCAAACTGTTACAGACCTATATCCATCCTGCCCTGCCTCTAGACCCAAACTGTTACAGACCTATATCCATCCTGCCCTGCCTCTAGACCCAAACTGTTACAGACCTATATCCATCCTGCCCTGCCTCTAGACCCAAACTGTTACAGACCTATATCTATCCTGCCCTGCCTCTAGACCCAAACTGTTACAGACCTATATCCATCCTGCCTCTAGACCCAAACTGTTACAGACCTATATCCATCCTGCCCTGCCTCTAGACCCAAACTGCTACAGACCTATATCCATCCTGCCCTGCCTCTAGACCCAAACTGTTACAGACCTATATCCATCCTGCCCTGCCTCTAGACCCAAACTGTTACAGACCTATATCCATCCTGCCCTGCCTCTAGACCCAAACTGTTACAGACCTATATCCATCCTGCCCTGCCTCTAGACCCAAACTGTTACAGACCTATATCCATCCTGTCCTGCCTCTAGACCCAAACTGTTACAGACCTATATCCATCCTGCCCTGCCTCTAGACCCAAACTGTTACAGACCTATATCCATCCTACCCTGCCTCTAGACCCAAACTGTTACAGACCTATATCCATCCTGCCCTGCCTCTAGACCCAAACTGTTACAGACCTATATCCATCCTGTCCTGCCTCTAGACCCAAACTGTTACAGACCTATATCCATCCTGCCCTGCCTCTAGACCCAAACTGTTACAGACCTATATCCATCCTGCCCTGCCTCTAGACCCAAACTGTTACAGACCTATATCCATCCTGCCCTGCCTCTAGACCCAAACTGTTACAGACCTATATCCATCCTGCCCTGCCTCTAGACCCAAACTGTTACAGACCTATATCCATCCTGTCCTGCCTCTAGACCCAAACTGTTACAGACCTATATCCATCCTGCCCTGCCTCTAGACCCAAACTGTTACAGACCTATATCCATCCTGTCCTGTCTCTAGACCCAAACTGTTACAGACCTATATCCATCCTGCCCTGCCTCTAGACCCAAACTGTTACAGACCTATATCCATCCTGCCTCTAGACCCAAACTGTTACAGACCTATATCCATCCTGCCCTGCCTCTAGACCCAAACTGTTACAGACCTATATCCATCCTGCCCTGCCTCTAGACCCAAACTGTTACAGACCTATATCCATCCTGCCCTGCCTCTAGACCCAAACTGTTACAGACCTATATCCATCCTACCCTGCCCTGCCTCTAGACCCAAACTGTTACAGACCTATATCCATCCTGCCCTGCCTCTAGACCCAAACTGTTACAGACCTATATCCATCCTGCCCTGCCTCTAGACCCAAACTGTTACAGACCTATATCCATCCTGCCCTGCCTCTAGACCCAAACTGTTACAGACCTATATCCATCCTGCCCTGCCTCTAGACCCAAACTGTTACAGACCTATATCCATCCTGCCCTGCCTCTAGACCCAAACTGTTACAGACCTATATCCATCCTGTCCTGCCTCTAGACACAAACTGTTACAGACCTGTATCCATCCTGTCCTGCCTCTAGACCCAAACTGTTACAGACCTATATCCATCCTGCCCTGCCTCTAGACCCAAACTGTTACAGACCTATATCCATCCTGCCCTGCCTCTAGACCCAAACTGTTACAGACCTATATCCATCCTGCCCTGCCTCTAGACCCAAACTGTTACAGACCTATATCCATCCTGCCCTGCCTCTAGACCCAAACTGTTACAGACCTATATCCATCCTGCCCTGCCTCTAGACCCAAACTGTTACAGACCTATATCCATCCTGCCCTGCCTCTAGACCCAAACTGTTACAGACCTATATCCATCCTGTCCTGCCTCTAGACACAAACTGTTACAGACCTGTATCCATCCTGTCCTGCCTCTAGACCCAAACTGTTACAGACCTATATCCATCCTGTCCTGCCTCTAGACCCAAACTGTTACAGACCTATATCCATCCTGCCCTGCCTCTAGACCCAAACTGTTACAGACCTATATCCATCCTGTCCTGCCTCTAGACCCAAACTGTTACAGACCTATATCTATCCTGCCCTGCCTCTAGACCCAAACTGTTACAGACCTATATCCATCCTGTCCTGCCTCTAGACCCAAACTGTTACAGACCTATATCCATCCTGTCCTGCCTCTAGACCCAAACTGGTATAGACCTATAACCATCATGCCCTGCCCTGCCTCTAGACCCAAACTGTTACAGACCTATATCCATCCTGTCCTGCCTCTAGACCCAAACTGTTACAGACCTATATCTATCCTGCCCTGCCTCTAGACCCAAACTGTTACAGACCTATATCCATCCTGTCCTGCCTCTAGACCCAAACTGTTACAGACCTATATCCATCCTACCCTGCCTCTAGACCCAAACTGTTACAGACCTATATCCATCCTGTCCTGCCTCTAGACCCAAACTGTTACAGACCTATATCCATCCTGTCCTGCCTCTAGACCCAAACTGTTACAGACCTATATCCATCCTGTCCTGCCTCTAGACCCAAACTGTTACAGACCTATATCTATCCTGCCCTGCCTCTAGACCCAAACTGTTACAGACCTATATCCATCCTGTCCTGCCTCTAGACCCAAACTGTTACAGACCTATATCTATCCTGCCCTGCCTCTAGACCCAAACTGCTATAGACCTATAACCATCCTGCCCTGCCTCTAGACCCAAACTGCTACAGACCTATATCTATTCTACCCTGCCTCTAGACCCAAACTGCTACAGACCTATATCTATTCTACCCTGCCTCTAGACCCAAACTGCTACAGACCTATATCCATCCTACCCTGCCTCTAGACCCAAACTGTTACAGACCTATATCCATCCTGTCCTGCCTCTAGACCCAAACTGTTACAGACCTATATCCATCCTGCCCTGCCTCTAGACCCAAACTGTTACAGACCTATATCCATCCTGTCCTGCCTCTAGACCCAAACTGTTACAGACCTATATCCATCCTGTCCTGCCTCTAGACCCAAACTGTTACAGACCTATATCCATCCTGCCCTGCCTCTAGACCCAAACTGTTACAGACCTATATCCATCCTGTCCTGCCTCTAGACCCAAACTGTTACAGACCTATATCTATCCTGCCCTGCCTCTAGACCCAAACTGTTACAGACCTATATCCATCCTGTCCTGCCTCTAGACCCAAACTGTTACAGACCTATATCCATCCTGTCCTGCCTCTAGACCCAAACTGGTATAGACCTATAACCATCATGCCCTGCCCTGCCTCTAGACCCAAACTGTTACAGACCTATATCCATCCTGTCCTGCCTCTAGACCCAAACTGTTACAGACCTATATCTATCCTGCCCTGCCTCTAGACCCAAACTGTTACAGACCTATATCCATCCTGTCCTGCCTCTAGACCCAAACTGTTACAGACCTATATCCATCCTACCCTGCCTCTAGACCCAAACTGTTACAGACCTATATCCATCCTGTCCTGCCTCTAGACCCAAACTGTTACAGACCTATATCCATCCTGTCCTGCCTCTAGACCCAAACTGTTACAGACCTATATCCATCCTGTCCTGCCTCTAGACCCAAACTGTTACAGACCTATATCTATCCTGCCCTGCCTCTAGACCCAAACTGTTACAGACCTATATCCATCCTGTCCTGCCTCTAGACCCAAACTGTTACAGACCTATATCCATCCTGTCCTGCCTCTAGACCCAAACTGTTATAGACCTATAACCATCCTGCCCTGCCCTGCCTCTAGACCCAAACTGTTACAGACCTATATCCATCCTGCCCTGCCTCTAGACCCAAACTGTTACAGACCTATATCCATCCTGCCCTGCCTCTAGACCCAAACTGCTACAGACCTATATCCATCCTACCCTGCCTCTAGACCCAAACTGTTACAGACCTATATCTATTCTACCCTGCCTCTAGACCACGGATATCTAATTAGCATAATGCAAAATATCCCCATTTAAAATCTGTCAGTTTAAACTGGAGATATGTGTTGTTTTCCACTGAATGCGTCTCAATCCACCTCATCTGCTGATGTCGCACTTCCACTTCTGAGGTCAAAGGTGACAGAGCCAGAGCGGTGTTTGTCAGACCGTGAGACATCTCGAAAATTGGTCTTCTCACAAAATAACCTTTTGTAGCGTCCGAACGGTTTGGCCCCACAAACGATGACCTCTAATTATGAAAGATGAGACGAACACGGTGGTGTTCTCCGTTTTGCTCAAAGCGTCTTGGGACACTTTTAAAGTCGGGTTATATCTGATCTGTCGACGTCTTTTAACTTCAGGGGCGTTTGAACCGGCATCGTTCCGCTCCAGTGGAAAGGTGAGTCTCTCAGTAGGACTCTCCGCAAGCCTCACAAGACTAGTCTGAAGGTAGGACTCTCCGCAAGCCTCACAAGACTAGTCTGAAGGTAGGACTCTCCGCAAGCCTCACAAGACTAGTCTGAAGGTAGGACTCTCCGCAAGCCTCACAAGACTAGTCTGAAGGTAGGACTCTCCGCAAGCCTCACAAGACTAGTCTGAAGGTAGGACTCTCCGCAAGCCTCACAAGACTAGTCTGAAGGTAGGACTCTCCGCAAGCCTCACAAGACTAGTCTGAAGGTAGGACTCTCCGCAAGCCTCACAAGACTAGTCTGAAGGTAGGACTCTCCGCAAGCCTCACAAGACTAGTCTCTCAGTAGGACACCCGCAAGCCTCACAAGACTAGTCTGAAGGTAGGACTCTCCGCAAACTCTTCGCAGATCGATACCTTAAAGGGTTAAAAAAAACTCCTAATCAAATACTGATCCTCGGTATGACCATTTTTAAAACAATCCCATATGTTAGTTTAGAATAACACCCCCCCCCCCCCACCCCCTGCTTACACTCTAGAGGGTTTTACTATCACAGTATCTTAACAGGGACTAACTGTTTTAGAAAATATAATATCCATATCTACTCTCATACCATTTGTTGTTCACACATTCTCTACCGACACTCTCATATTGGCAGTACTAGACAGAGCAGGGGAGCTCACATATTGGCAGTACTAGACAGAGCAGAGAAGCTCTCATATTAACAGCAGTACTAGACAGAGTAGAGGAGCTCTCATATTAACAGCAGTACTAGACAGAGCAGAGGAGCTCTCATATTGGCAGTACTAGACAGAGCAGAGAAGCTCTCATATTAACAGCAGTACTAGACAGAGCAGAGGAGCTCTCATATTGGCAGTACTAGACAGAGCAGAGAAGCTCTCATATTAACAGCAGTACTAGACAGAGCAGAGGAGCTCTCATATGGGCAGTACTAGACAGAGGAGAGGAGCTCTCATATTAACAGCAGTACTAGACAGAGGAGAGGAGCTCTCATATTAACAGCAGTACTAGACAGAGTAGAGGAGCTCTCATATTAACAGCAGTACTAGACAGAGCAGAGGAGCTCTCATATTAACAGCAGTACTAGACAGAGCATTAACAGGAGTACTAGACAGAGGAGAGAAGCTCTCATATTAACAGCAGTACTAGACAGAGCAGAGGAGCTCTCAGAGGAGCTCTATTAACAGCAGTACTAGACAGAGGAGAGGAGCTCTCATATTAACAGCAGTACAGAGCAGAGGAGACAGCAGTACTAGACAGAGAGAGCTCTCTCAGAGAGCTCTCATAGCAGTACTAGACAGAGAGGCAGTACTAGACAGAGCAGAGGAGCTCTCATATTAACAGCAGTACTAGACAGAGGAGAGAAGCTCTCATATTAACAGCAGTACTAGACAGAGTAGAGGAGCTCTCATATGGGCAGTACTAGACAGAGCAGAGGAGCTCTCATATTAACAGCAGTACTAGACAGAGTAGAGGAGCTCTCATATTGACAGCAGTACTAGACAGAGCAGAGGAGCTCTCATATTGACAGCAGTACTAGACAGAGGAGAGGAGCTCTCATATTGGCAGTACTAGACAGAGTAGAGGAGCTCTCATATGGGCAGTACTAGACAGAGGAGAGAAGCTCTCATATTAACAGCAGTACTAGACAGAGCAGAGGAGCTCTCATATTAACAGCAGTACTAGACAGAGCAGAGGAGCTCTCATATTAACAGCAGTACTAGACAGAGCAGAGGAGCTCTCATATTAACAGCAGTACTAGACAGAGTAGAGAAGCTCTCATATTAACAGCAGTACTAGACAGAGCAGAGAAGCTCTCATATTAACAGCAGTACTAGACAGAGTAGAGAAGCTCTCATATTAACAGCAGTACTAGACAGAGCAGAGAAGCTCTCATATTAACAGCAGTACTAGACAGAGTAGAGAAGCTCTCATATTAACAGCAGTACTAGACAGAGCAGAGAAGCTCTCATATTAACAGTACAGACTAGACAGAGTAGACAGAGAAGCTCTCATATTAACAGCAGTACTAGACAGAGCAGAGAAGCTCTCATATTAACAGCAGTACTAGACAGAGTAGAGAAGCTCTCATATTAACAGCAGTACTAGACAAAGTAGAGAATCTCTCATATTAACAGCAGTACTAGACAGAGGAGAGGAGCTCTCATATGGGCAGTACTATACAGAGCAGAGGAGCTCTCATATTAACAGCAGTACTAGACAGAGCAGAGGAGCTCTCATATTGGCAGTACTAGACAGAGGAGAGAAGCTCTCATATGGGCAGTACTAGACAGAGCAGAGAAGCTCTCATATTGGGCAGTACTAGCAGTACTAGACAGAGTAGAGGAGCTCTCATATGGGCAGTACTAGAGGAGAGGAGCTCTCATATTAACAGCAGTACTAGACAGACAGAGAGCAGAGGAGCTCTCATATTAACAGCAGTACTAGACAGAGCAGAGGAGCTCTCATATTAACAGCAGTACTAGACAGAGCAGAGAGAGCTCTCATATTAACAGCAGTACTAGACAGAGCAGAGAAGCTCTCATATTAACAGCAGTACTAGACAGAGCAGAGGAGCTCTCATATTAACAGCAGTACTAGACAGAGTACTAGACAGAGGAGAGAGCTCTCATATTAACAGCAGTACTAGACAGAGAGAGAAGCTCTCATATTAACAGCAGTACTAGACAGAGCAGAGAGAAGCTCTCATATTGGCAGTACTAGACAGAGCAGAGGAGCTCTCATATTGGCAGTACTAGACAGGCAGTACTAGTACTAGACAGAGCAGAGAAGCTCTCATATTAACAGCAGTACTAGACAGAGCAGAGAGAAGCTCTCATATTAACAGCAGTACTAGACAGAGGAGAGAAGCTCTCATATTAACAGCAGTACTAGACAGAGCAGAGGAGCTCTCATATTGGCAGTACTAGACAGAGCAGAGGAGCTCTCATATTAACAGCAGTACTAGACAGAGCAGAGGAGCTCTCATATTGGCAGTACTAGACAGAGCAGAGGAGCTCTCATATGGGCAGTACAGCAGTACTAGAGCTCTCATATTAACAGCAGAGCTCTCATATTAACAGAGGAGCTCTCATATTAACAGCAGTACTAGACAGAGGAGAGGAGCTCTCATATTAACAGCAGTACTAGACAGAGTAGAGGAGCTCTCATATTAACAGACAGTACTAGACAGAGACAGAGAGGAGCTCTCATATTGGCAGTACTAGACAGAGTAGAGGAGCTCTCATATTAACTAGCAGTACTAGACAGAGTAGAGGAGCTCTACAGTACTAGACAGAGTAGAGGAAGCTCTCATATGGGCAGTACTAGACAGAGCAGAGAAGCTCTCATATTAACAGCAGTACTAGACAGAGTAGAGAAGCTCTCATATTAACAGCAGTACTAGACAGAGCAGAGAAGCTCTCATATTAACAGCAGTACTAGACAGCTCTCATATGGGCAGCAGAGGAGCTCTCATATTAACAGCAGTACTAACATATGGGCAGTACTAGACAGAGCAGAGAAGCTCTCATATTATGGGCAGTACTAGACAGAGCAGAGAAGCTCTCATATGGGCAGTACTAGACAGAGTAGAGGAGCTCTCATATGGGCAGTACAAGACAGAGTAGAGGAGCTCTCATATGGGCAGTACTAGACAGAGCAGAGAAGCTCTCATATGGGCAGTACTAGACAGAGTAGAGGAGCTCTCATATGGGCAGTACTAGACAGAGCAGAGGAGCTCTCATATTAACAGCAGTACTAGACAGAGCAGAGGAGCTCTCATATTAACAGCAGTACTAGACAGAGCAGAGAAGCTCTCATATTAACAGCAGTACTAGACAGAGCAGAGGAGCTCTCATATTAACAGCAGTACTAGACAGAGCAGAGAAGCTCTCATATTAACAGCAGTACTAGACAGAGCAGAGGAGCTCTCATATTAACAGCAGTACTAGACAGAGCAGAGGAGCTCTCATATTAACAGCAGTACTAGACAGAGGAGAGGAGCTCTCATATTGGCAGTACTAGACAGAGTAGAGAAGCTCTCATATTGGCAGTACTAGACAGAGTAGAGGAGCTCTCATATTGACAGTACTAGACAGAGGAGAGGAGCTCTCATATTGGCAGTACTAGACAGAGTAGAGAAGCTCTCATATTGGCAGTACTAGACAGAGTAGAGGAGCTCTCATATTGGCAGTACTAGACAGAGTAGAGAAGCTCTCATATGGGCAGTACTAGACAGAGCAGAGAAGCTCTCATATTAACAGCAGTACTAGACAGAGCAGAGGAGCTCTCATATTGGCAGTACTAGACAGAGGAGAGAAGCTCTCATATTGGCAGTACTAGACAGAGGAGAGGAGCTCTCATATTGGCAGTACTAGACAGAGGAGAGAAGCTCTCATATTGGCAGTACTAGACAGAGGAGAGAAGCTCTCATATTGGCAGTACTAGACAGAGGAGAGGAGCTCTCATATTAACAGCAGTACTAGACAGAGCAGAGAAGCTCTCATATTAACAGCAGTACTAGACAGAGCAGAGAAGCTCTCATAACAGCAGTACTAGACAGAGGAGAGGAGCTCTCATATTGGCAGTACTAGACAGAGTAGAGGAGCTCTCATATTAACAGCAGTACTAGACAGAGGAGAGAAGCTCTCATATTAACAGCAGTACTAGACAGAGGAGAGGAGCTCTCATATTAACAGCAGTACTAGACAGAGGAGAGAAGCTCTCATATTAACAGCAGTACTAGACAGAGAGAGGAGCTCTCATATTAACAGCAGTACTAGACAGAGGAGAGGAGCTCTCATATTAACAGCAGTACTAGACAGAGCAGAGGAGCTCTCATATTAACAGCAGTACTAGACAGAGCAGAGAAGCTCTCATATTAACAGCAGTACTAGACAGAGTAGAGGAGCTCTCATATGGGCAGTACTAGACAGAGCAGAGTAGCTCTCATATTAACAGCAGTACTAGACAGAGTAGAGAAGCTCTCATATGGGCAGTACTAGACAGAGTAGAGAAGCTCTCATATGGGCAGTACTAGACAGAGCAGAGAAGCTCTCATATTAACAGCAGTACTAGACAGAGGAGAGGAGCTCTCATATTAACAGCAGTACTAGACAGAGTAGAGAAGCTCTCATATTGGCAGTACTAGACAGAGTAGAGGAGCTCTCATATTGGCAGTACTAGACAGAGAGAGAAGCTCTCATTGGCAGTACTAGACAGAGCAGAGAAGCTCTCATATTAACAGCAGTACTAGACAGAGGAGAGAAGCTCTCATATTAACAGCAGTACTAGACAGAGGAGAGAAGCTCTCATATTAACAGCAGTACTAGACAGAGGAGAGAAGCTCTCATATTAACAGCAGTACTAGACAGAGCAGAGGAGCTCTCATATTAGCAGTACTAGACAGAGTAGAGAAGCTCTCATATTGGCAGTACTAGACAGAGGAGAGGAGCTCTCATATTGGCAGTACTAGACAGAGGAGAGGAGCTCTCATATTAACAGCAGTACTAGACAGAGGAGAGAAGCTCTCATATTGGCAGTACTAGACAGAGGAGAGAAGCTCTCATATTAACAGCAGTACTAGACAGAGCAGAGGAGCTCTCATATTAACAGCAGTACTAGACAGAGTAGAGGAGCTCTCATATTAACAGCAGTACTAGACAGAGCAGAGGAGCTCTCATATTAACAGCAGTACTAGACAGAGTAGAGGAGCTCTCATATTAACAGCAGTACTAGACAGAGCAGAGGAGCTCTCATATTAACAGCAGTACTAGACAGAGGAGAGAAGCTCTCATATTAACAGCAGTACTAGACAGAGTAGAGAAGCTCTCATATTAGCAGTACTAGACAGAGCAGAGAAGCTCTCATATTAACAGCAGTACTAGACAGAGTAGAGAAGCTCTCATATGGGCAGTACTAGACAGAGCAGAGAAGCTCTCATATTAACAGCAGTACTAGACAGAGCAGAGGAGCTCTCATATTGGCAGTACTAGACAGAGCAGAGGAGCTCTCATATTAACAGCAGTACTAGACAGAGCAGAGGAGCTCTCATATTAACAGCAGTACTAGACAGAGGAGAGGAGCTCTCATATTAACAGCAGTACTAGACAGAGGAGAGAAGCTCTCATATTAACAGCAGTACTAGACAGAGCAGAGGAGCTCTCATATTAACAGCAGTACTAGACAGATTAGAGGAGCTATCATATTGGCAGTACTAGACAGAGGAGAGAAGCTCTCATATTAACAGCAGTACTAGACAGAGCAGAGGAGCTCTCATATTAACAGCAGTACTAGACAGAGGAGAGAAGCTCTCATATTAACAGCAGTACTAGACAGAGTAGAGGAGCTCTCATATTAACAGCAGTACTAGACAGAGGAGAGGAGCTCTCATATTAACAGCAGTACTAGACAGAGCAGAGGAGCTCTCATATTAACAGCAGTACTAGACAGAGTAGAGGAGCTCTCATATTAACAGCAGTACTAGACAGAGCAGAGAAGCTCTCATATTAACAGCAGTAGGAGAAACAGAGAGAAGCTCTCATATTAACAGCAGTAGGAGAAACAGAGAGAAGCTCTCATATTAACAGCAGTAGGAGAAACAGAGAGAAGCTCTCATATTAACAGCAGTAGGAGAAACACAGAGTAGCTCTCATATTAACAGCAGTAGGAGAAACACAGAGAAGCTCTCATATTAACAGCAGTAGGAGAAACAGAGAGAAGCTCTCATATTGACAGCAGTACTAGACAGAGTAGAGGAGCTCTCATATTAACAGCAGTAGGAGAAACAGAGAGAAGCTCTCATATTAACAGCAGTAGGAGAAACACAGAGGAGCGGAGGACATGTTGTAGAGGTATTCTGTCATGACGTTGACAACCTATGGATTACAGAATAGTCAGGAATGTTCCATGCGAGACGGGAGTCAGGATTTGGGGTTTCAGTGGGATTGAGACTGGATAAGAAAATAGTTTCGGCGGAAAGAAGGAGAGAAGCTCTCATATTGGCAGTACTAGACAGAGGAGAGAAGCTCTCATATTAACGGCAGTACTAGACAGAGGAGAGGAGCTCTCATATTAACAGCAGTACTAGACAGAGGAGAGGAGCTCTCATATTAACAGCAGTACTAGACAGAGCAGAGGAGCTCTCATATTAACAGCAGTACTAGACAGAGTAGAGGAGCTCTCATATTAACAGCAGTACTAGACAGAGCAGAGAAGCTCTCATATTAACAGCAGTAGGAGAAACAGAGAGAAGCTCTCATATTAACAGCAGTAGGAGAAACAGAGAGAAGCTCTCATATTAACAGCAGTAGGAGAAACAGAGAGAAGCTCTCATATTAACAGCAGTAGGAGAAACACAGAGTAGCTCTCATATTAACAGCAGTAGGAGAAACACAGAGAAGCTCTCATATTAACAGCAGTACTAGACAGAGTAGAGGAGCTCTCATATTAACAGCAGTAGGAGAAACAGAGAGAAGCTCTCATATTAACAGCAGTAGGAGAAACACAGAGGAGCGGAGGACATGTTGTAGAGGTATTCTGTCATGACGTTGACAACCTATGGATTACAGAATAGTCAGGAATGTTCCATGCGAGACGGGAGTCAGGATTTGGGGTTTCAGTGGGATTGAGACTGGATAAGAAAATAGTTTCGGCGGAAAGAAGGAGAGAAGCTCTCATATTGGCAGTACTAGACAGAGGAGAGAAGCTCTCATATTGGCAGTACTAGACAGAGGAGAGGAGCTCTCATATTGGCAGTACTAGACAGAGGAGAGAAGCTCTCATATTGGCAGTACTAGACAGAGGAGAGAAGCTCTCATATTGGCAGTACTAGACAGAGGAGAGAAGCTCTCATATTGGCAGTACTAGACAGAGGAGAGGAGCTCTCATATTGGCAGTACTAGACAGAGGAGAGAAGCTCTCATATTGGCAGTACTAGACAGAGGAGAGAAGCTCTCATATTGGCAGTACTAGACAGAGGAGAGAAGCTCTCATATTGGCAGTACTAGACAGAGGAGAGGAGCTCTCATATTGGCAGTACTAGACAGAGTAGAGGAGCTCTCATATTAACAGCAGTACTAGACAGAGGAGAGAAGCTCTCATATTAACAGCAGTACTAGACAGAGGAGAGGAGCTCTCATATTAACAGCAGTACTAGACAGAGGAGAGAAGCTCTCATATTAACAGCAGTACTAGACAGAGGAGAGGAGCTCTCATATTAACAGCAGTACTAGACAGAGGAGAGGAGCTCTCATATTAACAGCAGTACTAGACAGAGCAGAGGAGCTCTCATATTAACAGCAGTACTAGACAGAGCAGAGAAGCTCTCATATTAACAGCAGTACTAGACAGAGTAGAGGAGCTCTCATATTGGCAGTACTAGACAGAGCAGAGGAGCTCTCATATTAACAGCAGTACTAGACAGAGTAGAGAAGCTCTCATATGGGCAGTACTAGACAGAGTAGAGAAGCTCTCATATGGGCAGTACTAGACAGAGCAGAGAAGCTCTCATATTAACAGCAGTACTAGACAGAGGAGAGGAGCTCTCATATTAACAGCAGTACTAGACAGAGGAGAGGAGCTCTCATATTAACAGCAGTACTAGACAGAGTAGAGAAGCTCTCATATTGGCAGTACTAGACAGATTAGAGGAGCTCTCATATTGGCAGTACTAGACAGAGTAGAGAAGCTCTCATATGGGCAGTACTAGACAGAGCAGAGAAGCTCTCATATTAACAGCAGTACTAGACAGAGGAGAGAAGCTCTCATATTAACAGCAGTACTAGACAGAGGAGAGAAGCTCTCATATTAACAGCAGTACTAGACAGAGAGAAAGCTCTCATATTAACAGCAGTACTAGACAGAGCAGAGGAGCTCTCATATTGGCAGTACTAGACAGAGCTCTCATATTGGCAGTACTAGACAGAGGAGCTCTCATATTGGCAGTACTAGACAGAGAGAAGCTCTCAGAGGAGAGGAGCTCTCATATTGGCAGTACTAGAGAAGCTCTCATATTAACAGCAGTACTAGACAGAGGAGAGGAGCTCTCATATTAACAGCAGTACTAGACAGAGGAGAGGAGCAGCAGTACTAGACAGAGGAGAGGAGCTCTCATATTAACAGCAGTACTAGACAGAGGAGAGGAGCTCTCATATTAACAGCAGTACTAGACAGAGCAGAGGAGCTCTCATATTAACAGCAGTACTAGACAGAGCAGAGAAGCTCTCATATTAACAGCAGTACTAGACAGAGTACTAGACAGAGAGAGGAGCTCTCATATTGGCAGTACTAGACAGAGCAGAGGAGCTCTCATATTAACAGGGCAGTACTAGACAGAGACAGAGTAGAGAAGCTCTCATATGGGCAGTACTAGACAGAGCAGTACAGCAGTACTAGACAGAGGAGAGGAGCTCTCATATTAACAGCAGTACTAGACAGAGGAGAGGAGCTCTCATATTAACAGCAGTACTAGACAGAGTAGAGAAGCTCTCATATTGGCAGTACTAGACAGATTAGAGGAGCTCTCATATTGGCAGTACTAGACAGAGTAGAGAAGCTCTCATATGGGCAGTACTAGACAGAGCAGAGAAGCTCTCATATTAACAGCAGTACTAGACAGAGGAGAGAAGCTCTCATATTAACAGCAGTACTAGACAGAGGAGAGAAGCTCTCATATTAACAGCAGTACTAGACAGAGGAGAGAAGCTCTCATATTAACAGCAGTACTAGACAGAGCAGAGGAGCTCTCATATTGGCAGTACTAGACAGAGTAGAGAAGCTCTCATATTGACAGTACTAGACAGAGGAGAGGAGCTCTCATATTGGCAGTACTAGACAGAGGAGAGGAGCTCTCATATTGTATATATGTTGTAGAGGTATTCTGTCATGACGTTGACAACCTATGGATTACAGAATAGTCAGGAATGTTCCATGCGAGACGGGAGTCAGGATTTGGGGTTTCAGTGGGATTGAGACTGGATAAGAAAATAGTTTCGGCGGAAAGAAGGAGATAGAATTTTCCCTCATACCTCTCTGACTTGTTTAACAGGCTTCATGTCTGTGGGATAGAGATGCCTATCTAGTGAGTTGTGCTTAGGCCTATCAGATTTGTGACTGTCTAGAAGAGTCAAAATGACACGGTTCTTTTATAGGCTGTAGGGGTTTCAGTTCAAGGGTTTATTTACGTTGACACCGGTGGTGTCATTTATGCGCTCTTTGAATTTACGTAGACTTTGTAGGAAGTCAAGGAGAGTGCATGGTCCTCCAGCTACTGTTGCTGATCTAAGGATTCCTGTTTTATAGTTCAACCACTTTGTCTTCCATGTAACAACCTACAATTTTTTATTTTGTGTTAAATCTTAAATGTGACATTCCACTTTGAAGAGTTTTCCTCGAGACAGTCACAGGGTTCAATGGTCCCCGGTGTTAAATCCTAAATGTGACATTCCACTTTGAAGAGTTTTCCTCGAGACAGTCACAGGGTTCATGGTCCCTGGTGTAAAATCCTAGTCGGCACCTTTCTCCTCCTGGCTTTGACTGTAAGGACTGAGATCAATATTGTGTCTCGGGGAACTCAAGGTCTCTTATCAGTAATAATAATATTTAATAATATAATATAATAATATACTGCTGGTTATTGGTCGATGCACCGGCAGATCAATTCAGACCAATTTAACTCCTTATTGGGAAAAAGTCTGGACAACAAAATAGATCTACTTTAAATAATATACATTTGACCTTATAAGATATAAACAAAACATCTGTTTGCTCTGATCCTGATGTATTCTTAACAATATTTACATTTAAAGTCCTTACGTTTAAATATACTGCCGTGTGCAGTCAACATAGGCCTGCCGTAAACCGCTTGTGTTTATACATTTATTTTGACTTAAAAACTGTTCAGAACCTGTATACATGCAGTCAGTATATTGTACGACTGTATCTAACCTTTTATCTAGGTGCTATAATTCTCAATGAGATTACATCTATTTGTCAATAGAGTCCTGGTTCAATATTGTCTCTGTCTTCCTCTCTCTCTCTCTCTCTGTCTTCCTCTTCCTCTCTCTCTCTCTCTCCTCTGTCCTCTTTCTCTCTCCCTCTCTCTCTCCTCTTTCCTCTCTCCTCTTTCCTCTCTCCTCTTTCCTCTCTCTCTCTCTCTCTCTCTCTCCATCTCTCTCTCTCCATCTCTCTCTCTCTCTTTCCATCTCTCTATCTCTCTCTCTCTCTCTCTCTCTCTCTCTCTCTCTCTCTGTCCGTCCATCTCTCTCTCTCGCTTTCCATCTCTCTCTCTCTCCATCTCTCTCTCTCTTTCCATCTCTCTCTCTCTCTCTCTCTCTCTCTTTTCTCCAGTCTGTTCGGCATCTCATCCATCATCCAGACTGACTGCTCCTCCACGTGGAGGATGATAGTTAACCCTGATCTGGCCTGGTACCACTTTGTTAACCCCATTATGCTGCTGCTGCTGTACTACACCCTGGCCACTCTCATACGCCTCTGGCTCCAGGAACCTATAGAGGTAGGTAACACCCTGGTATCTCTCATACTCCTCTGGCTCCAGGAACCTATAGAGGTAGGTAACACCCTGGTATCTCTCATACTCCTCTGGCTCCAGGAACCTATAGAGGTAGGTAACACCCTGGCCACCCTCATACTCCTCTGGCTCAAGGAACCTATAGAGGTAGGTAACACCCTGGCCACCCTCATACTCCTCTGGCTCAAGGAACCTATAGAGGTAGGTAACACCCTGGCCACCCTCATACTCCTCTGGCTCAAGGAACCTATAGAGGTAGGTAACACCCTGGCCACTCTCATACTCCTCTGGCTCAAGGAACCTATAGAGGTAGGTAACACCCTGGCCACTCTCATACTCCTCTGGCTCCAGGAACCTATAGAGGTAGGTAACACCCTGGCCACTCTCATACGCCTCTGGCTCCAGGAACCTATAGAGGTAGGTAACACCCTGGTATCTCTCATACTCCTCTGGCTCCAGGAACCTATAGAGGTAGGTAACACCCTGGCCACTCTCATACTCCTCTGGCTCCAGGAACCTATAGAGGTAGGTAACACCCTGGTATCTCTCATACTCCTCTGGCTCCAGGAACCTATAGAGGTTCTGTCCTGTAGGTTCTGTCCTGTAGGTTCTGTCCTGTAGGTTCTGTCCTGTAGGTTCTGTACTGTACTTCTGGTAGAACATGGTGAAGGTAGTCACATCAAACAGACTGTAGATGTTAGATTTCCACTTGTCAATCGGACCGTGTTGGAGATTGTTCACTAGATATTAGGTAATACATCTGAGATTTCTCTACAGTTGTTTGAATTCCTTTATTTTCAACAGGAGGATGAAGAAGAGGAGGGAGAGGACGGAGAGGAAGAGGAGGAGGTGGTTGGGAACGGCACCAGGAACTCTGCGGACAAGAGGAGACAGCTGTGGTGGAAAGCTCACCAACGCACAGAGGAAAGAAACGTAGGAGATCCTGACTCGTATAACGCTCGGGTTCTTCTCTTTATCTCACCTGTGGTGTTAATGAATGTTAGAAAATATTGATCATCGGGAAGAACGTTCAACAATTACATCATAAAAGGCCAAGCTGTGGTGGAAGGCTCACCAATGGACAGAGGAGAGAAACTTAGGATGAACCATTATAAAAGTTCTGACCTTGCTTTATTTCAGAAGGAATACTTTATTAATGCATTATAAACGATTGATTATCGGGTAGATTGTGAAGCAATAAATGACCCAGATTACATAACGTATAACACTCCCATGACCTTAACTCACTTCGGGGGTAAATTCACCTCGGGGTATTTTTGATGCGTTATAAACGATTGATTATTGGTTGAAAGATAAAACAGGAATCCTTAGATCAGCAATGTCATTCCCTTGACCACATAGCTGGAGGGCCATGCACTTTCCCTCTCTTTACCTCTCTCTATCTCTCTCTACCTGTCTCTACCTCTCTCTCTGCCTCTCTCTACCTCTCTCTGCCTCTCTCTACCTCTCTCTACCTCTACACCTCTCTCTATCTCTCTCTACCTCTCTCTACCTGTCTCTACCTCTCTCTCTGCCTCTCTCTACCTCTCTCTACCTCTCTCTACCTCTCTCTACCTCTTTCTACCTCTCTCTGCCTCTCTCTACCTCTCTCTACCTATTTCTACCTCTCTCTGCCTCTCTCTACCTCTCTCTACCTGTCTCTACCTCTCTCTCTGCCTCTCTCTGCCTCTCTCTGCCTCTCTCTACCTGTCTCTACCTCTCTCTCTGCCTCTCTCTACCTCTCTCTGCCTCTCTCTACCTCTCTCTACCTCTCTACCTCTCTCTATCTCTCTCTACCTCTCTCTACCTGTCTCTACCTCTCTCTCTGCCTCTCTCTACCTCTCTCTGCCTCTCTCTACCTCTATCTACCTATTTCTACCTCTCTCTGCCTCTCTCTACCTCTCTCTACCTCTCTTTGCCTCTCTACCTCTCTCTGCCTCTCTCTACCTCTCTTTGCCTCTCTACCTCTCTCTACCTCTCTCTACCTTTCTCTACCTCTCTCAACCTATTTCTACCTCTCTCTGCCTCTCTCTACCTCTCTACCTCTCTTTGCCTCTCTCTACCTCTCTACCTCTCTCTACCTTTCTCTACCTCTCTCAACCTATTTCTACCTCTCTCTGCCTCTCTCTGCCTCTCTCTGCCTCTCTCTACCTCTCTCTACCTCTGTCTACCTCTCTCTGCCTCTCTCTCTCTACCTCTCTTTGCCTCTCTCTACCTCTCTACCTCTCTCTACCTCTACCTATTTTCTTTCTCTCTCTGCCTCTCTCTACCTCTCTCTACCTCTCTCTACCTCTGTCTACCTCTGTCTGCCTCTCACTGCCTCTCTACCTCTCTCTACCTCTCCCTGCTTCTCTCTACCTCTCTCTGCCTCTCTCTACCTCTCTCTATCTCTCTCTACCTCTCTCTGCCTCTCTCCACCTCTCTCTACCTCTCTCTACCTCTCTCTGCCTCTCTCTCTACCTCTCTCTGCCTCTCTCTCTACCTATCTCTGCCTCTCTCTCTACCTCTCTCTGCCTCTCTCTCTACCTCTCTCTACCTCTCTCTACCTCTCTCTGCCTCTCTCCACCTCTCTCTACCTCTCTCTACCTCTCTCTGCCTCTCTCTCTACCTCTCTCTACCTCTCTCTGCCTCTCTCCACCTCTCTCGCTCTCTCTACCTCTCTCTACCTCTCTCTGCCTCTCTCTCTACCTCTCTCTACCTCTCTCTACCTATCTCTGCCTCTCTCTCTACCTCTCTCTGCCTCTCTCTCTCTCTCTGCCTCTCTCTACCTCTCTCTGCCTCTCTCTCTACCTCTCTCTGCCTCTCTCTGCCTCTCTCCGCCTCTCTCTACCTCTCTCTACCTCTCTCTGCCTCTCTCTCTACCTCTCTCTACCTCTCTCTGCCTCTCTCTCTACCTCTCTCTGCCTCTCTCTCTACCTCTCTCTGCCTCTCTCTCTACCTCTCTCTACCTCTCTCTGCCTCTCTCTCTACCTCTCTCTACCTCTCTCTGCCTCTCTCTCTACCTCTCTCTGCCTCTCTCTCTACCTCTCTCTGCCTCTCTCTCTACCTCTCTCTACCTCTCTCTACCTCTCCTTGCCTTTTTTCTTTTTCCTTATTGTAGCTGCTTTCTACCCAGGATGGCTACAGTACATCTGAGGTAGGTACCGTACTAGACTGTAGTGTATCACAAATGTGCATATCTTATCTTTTTGACGCAACTGCTACATGTTCTGCACTGTTACTTACTATTCTGCACTGTAACTTACTATTCTGCACTGTAACTTACAATTCTGCACTTGGAAACAAATGGTCTCATGACCTGACTAGGATAACCTCTGGGCCGTAACCCTAGTCCATATGGTTGTTGTGTTCTCCCACAGGGGTTGGCTGCAAAGTCCAACGGGACGTCTTGTGACATCTCCACCCTAAACTCGGTGGAGAATAGACCGGTCGGTCTGGACCTGTACTCCACCCCACAGTATAAAATGGACCAAACCAATGACATTACAGGTGAGTTTTACTGTACTGTACACACACTGGGGCGAAAGTTTCTGCTCGCAATTTCTGTGAGGAGGAAATTTAGTGAACTGGGCCCTGGTTAAAAGTAGTGCACTATATCCTTATGACACTCAATAGGGCCCTGATTAAAAGTAGTGCACTACATCCTTATGACACTCCATAGGGCCCTGGTTAAAAGTAGTGCACTATATCCTTATGACACTCAATAGGGCCCTGGTTAAAAGTAGTGCACTACATCCTTATGACACTCCATAGGGCCCTGGTTAAAAGTAGTGCACTATATCCTTATGACACTCCATAGGTCCCTGGTTAAAAGTAGTGCACTACATCCTTATGACACTCCATAGGGCCCTGGTCAGAAGTAGTGCACTATATCCTTATTCCTTATGACACTCCATAGGGCCCTGGTCAGAAGTAGTGCACTATATCCTTATTCCTTATGACACTCCATAGGGCCCTGGTCTGAAGTAGTGCACTATATCCTTATTCCTTATGACACTCCATAGGGCCCTGGTCAGAAGTAGTGCACTATATCCTTATTCCTTATGACACTCCATAGGGCCCTGGTCAGAAGTAGTGCACTATATCCTTATTCCTTATGACACTCCATAGGGCCCTGGTCAGAAGTAGTGCACTATATCCTTATTCCTTATGACACTCCATAGGGCCCTGGTCAGAAGTAGTGCACTATACCCTTATTCCTTATGACACTCCATAGGGCCCTGGTCAGAAGTAGTGCACTATATCCTTATTCCTTATGACACTCCATAGGGCCCTGGTCAGAAGTAGTGCACTATATCCTTATTCCTTATGACACTCCATAGGGCCCTGGTCTGAAGTAGTGCACTACATCCTTATTCCTTATGACACTCCATAGGGCCCTGGTCAGAAGTAGTGCACTATATCCTTATTCCTTATGACACTCCATAGGGCCCTGGTCAGAAGTAGTGCACTATATCCTTATTCCTTATGACACTCCATAGGGCCCTGGTCAGAAGTAGTGCACTATATTCTTATTCCTTATGACACTCCATAGGGCCCTGGTCAGAAGTAGTGCACTATATCCTTATTCCTTATGACACTCCATAGGGCCCTGGTCAGAAGTAGTGCACTATATCCTTATTCCTTATGACACTCCATAGGGCCCTGGTCAGAAGTAGTGCACTATATCCTTATTTCCTATGACACTCCATAGGGCCCTGGTCAGAAGTAGTGCACTATATCCTTATTCCTTATGACACTCCATAGGGCCCTGGTCAGAAGTAGTGCACTATATCCTTATGACACTCCATAGGGCCCTGGTCAGAAGTAGTGCACTATATCCTTATGACACTCCATAGGGCCCTGGTCAGAAGTAGTGCACTATATAGGGAATAGAGACGTTTGGGAAGCATCCCTATATAGCTCTCCAGTTTGTAGTCCTAAAAACCGGAGCTGAAACTTCTTGTTCAGCCCATTTCTATGGGGGAAATGAATTGGGAAATTAAATGGGAAATGAATGGGGAAATGAATGGGGAAACGAATGGGGAAATGAATGGGGAAATGAATGGGGAAACGAATGCGGAAACGAATGGGGAAACGAATGGGGAAATGAATGGGGAAATGAATGGGGAAACGAATGCGGAAACGAATGGGGAAACGAATGGGGAAATGAATGGGGAAATGAATGGGGAAATGAATGGGGAAACGAATGGGGAAACGAATGGGGAAACGAATGGGGAATCGAATGGGGAAATGAATGGGGAAATGAATGGGGAAACGAATGCGGAAATGAATGGGGAAATGAATGGGGAAATGAAATGGGAAATGAATGGGGAAATGAATGGGGAAATGAAATGGGAAATTAATGAGTATTTTTGGGATAAATAAGGTCTGAGGTTAACACAGGCTTAGGAGTTATTATACGTTTTGATTCTACAGTCTGTCTACCTCTCTAATTCATGAATTATGAAGCCTTTATGTGCTTATTTTGATATCATAAATGCTTCAGAATTCACAAAAAGTGACATTAGCTTCATGAAGATGATTTCACGGAACAAATTGCATCATATTTCTGTCTATCCCGTCTGTATGTACTGGAGATGTCCTGTGACTACAAAAAGACGCCATTAATATTTCTGTCTATCCCGTCTGTATGTACTGGAGATGTCCTGTGACTACAAAAAGACGCCATTAATATTTCTGTCTATACCGTCTGCATGTACTGTAGATGTCCTGTGACTACAAAAAGACGCCATTAATATTTCTGTCTATACCGTCTGTATGTACTGTAGATGTCCTGTGACTACAAAAAGACCCCATTAATATTTCTGTCTATCCCGTCTGTATGTACTGTAGATGTCCTGTGACTACAAAAAGACCCCATTAATATTTCTGTCTATACCGTCTGTATGTACTGTAGATGTCCTGTGACTACAAAAAGACCCCATTAATATTTCTGTCTATACCGTCTGTATGTACTGTAGATGTCCTGTGACTACAAAAAGACGCCATTAATATTTCTGTCTATACCGTCTGTATGTACTGGAGATGTCCTGTGACTACAAAAAGACGCCATTAATATTTCTGTCTATACCGTCTGTATGTACTGTAGATGTCCTGTGACTACAAAAAGACGCCATTAATATTTCTGTCTATACCGTCTGTATGTACTGTAGATGTCCTGTGACTACAAAAAGACGCCATTAATATTTCTGTCTATACCGTCTGTATGTACTGTAGATGTCCTGTGACTACAAAAAGACGCCATTAATATTTCTGTCTATACCGTCTGTATGTACTGTAGATGTCCTGTGACTACAAAAAGACGCCATTAATATTTCTGTCTATACCGTCTGTATGTACTGTAGATGTCCTGTGACTACAAAAAGACGCAATTAATATTTCTGTCTATCCCGTCTGTATGTACTGTAGATGTCCTGTGACTACAAAAAGACGCCATTAATATTTCTGTCTATACCGTCTGTATGTACTGTAGATGTCCTGTGACTACAAAAAGACGCCATTAATATTTCTGTCTATACCGTCTGTATGTACTGTAGATGTCCTGTGACTACAAAAAGACGCCATTAATATTTCTGTCTATACCGTCTGTATGTACTGTAGATGTCCTGTGACTACAAAAAGACGCCATTAATATTTCTGTCTATACCGTCTGTATGTACTGTAGATGTCCTGTGACTACAAAAAGACGCCATTAATATTTCTGTCTATCCCGTCTGTATGTACTGTAGATGTCCTGTGACTACAAAAAGACCCCATTAATATTTCTGTCTATCCCGTCTGTATGTACTGTAGATGTCCTGTGACTACAAAAAGACGCCATTAATATTTCTGTCTATCCCGTCTGTATGTACTGTAGATGTCCTGTGACTACAAAAAGACGCCATTAATATTTCTGTCTATCCCGTCTGTATGTACTGTAGATGTCCTGTGACTACAAAAAGACGCCATTAATATTTCTGTCTATCCCGTCTGTATGTACTGTAGATGTCCTGTGACTACAAAAAGACGCCATTAATATTTCTGTCTATCCCGTCTGTATGTACTGTAGATGTCCTGTGACTACAAAAAGACGCCATTAATATTTCTGTCTATACCGTCTGTATGTACTGTAGATGTCCTGTGACTACAAAAAGACGCCATTAATATTTCTGTCTATACCGTCTGTATGTACTGTAGATGTCCTGTGACTACAAAAAGACGCCATTAATATTTCTGTCTATACCGTCTGTATGTACTGTAGATGTCCTGTGACTACAAAAAGACGCCATTAATATTTCTGTCTATACCGTCTGTATGTACTGTAGATGTCCTGTGACTACAAAAAGACGCAATTAATATTTCTGTCTATCCTGTCTGTATGTACTGTAGATGTCCTGTGACTACAAAAAGACGCCATTAATATTTCTGTCTATACCGTCTGTATGTACTGTAGATGTCCTGTGACTACAAAAAAGACGCCATTAATATTTCTGTCTATACCGTCTGTATGTACTGTAGATGTCCTGTGACTACAAAAAGACGCCATTAATATTTCTGTCTATACCGTCTGTATGTACTGTAGATGTCCTGTGACTACAAAAAGACGCCATTAATATTTCTGTCTATACCGTCTGTATGTACTGTAGATGTCCTGTGACTACAAAAAGACGCCATTAATATTTCTGTCTATCCCGTCTGTATGTACTGTAGATGTCCTGTGACTACAAAAAGACCCCATTAATATTTCTGTCTATCCCGTCTGTATGTACTGTAGATGTCCTGTGACTACAAAAAGACGCCATTAATATTTCTGTCTATCCCGTCTGTATGTACTGTAGATGTCCTGTGACTACAAAAAGACGCCATTAATATTTCTGTCTATCCCGTCTGTATGTACTGTAGATGTCCTGTGACTACAAAAAGACGCCATTAATATTTCTGTCTATCCCGTCTGTATGTACTGTAGATGTCCTGTGACTACAAAAAGACGCCATTAATATTTCTGTCTATCCCGTCTGTATGTACTGTAGATGTCCTGTGACTACAAAAAGACGCCATTAATATTTCTGTCTATACCGTCTGTATGTACTGTAGATGTCCTGTGACTACAAAAAGACGCCATTAATATTTCTGTCTATACCGTCTGTATGTACTGGAGATGTCCTGTGACTACAAAAAGACGCCATTAATATTTCTGTCTATACCGTCTGTATGTACTGTAGATGTCCTGTGACTACAAAAAGACGCCATTAATATTTCTGTCTATCCCGTCTGTATGTACTGTAGATGTCCTGTGACTACAAAAAGACGCCATTAATATTTCTGTCTATACCGTCTGTATGTACTGGAGATGTCCTGTGACTACAAAAAGACGCCATTAATATTTCTGTCTATCCCGTCTGTATGTACTGGAGATGTCCTGTGACTACAAAAAGACGCCATTCATATTTCTGTCTATACCGTCTGTATGTACTGGAGATGTCCTGTGACTACAAAAAGACGCCATTAATATTTCTGTCTATACCGTCTGTATGTACTGTAGATGTCCTGTGACTACAAAAAGACGCCATTAATATTTCTGTCTATCCCGTCTGTATGTACTGTAGATGTCCTGTGACTACAAAAAGACGCCATTAATATTTCTGTCTATACCGTCTGTATGTACTGTAGATGTCCTGTGACTACAAAAAGACGCCATTAATATTTCTGTCTATACCGTCTGTATGTACTGGAGATGTCCTGTGACTACAAAAAGACGCCATTAATATTTCTGTCTATACCGTCTGTATGTACTGGAGATGTCCTGTGACTACAAAAAGACGCCATTCATATTTCTGTCTATACCGTCTGTATGTACTGGAGATGTCCTGTGACTACAAAAAGACGCCATTAATATTTCTGTCTATACCGTCTGTATGTACTGTAGATGTCCTGTGACTACAAAAAGACGCCATTAATATTTCTGTCTATACCGTCTGTATGTACTGGAGATGTCCTGTGACTACAAAAAGACGCCATTAATATTTCTGTCTATACCGTCTGTATGTACTGGAGATGTCCTGTGACTACAAAAAGACGCCATTAATATTTCTGTCTATACCGTCTGTATGTACTGTAGATGTCCTGTGACTACAAAAAGACGCCATTAATATTTCTGTCTATCCCGTCTGTATGTACTGTAGATGTCCTGTGACTACAAAAAGACGCCATTAATATTTCTGTCTATACCGTCTGTATGTACTGTAGATGTCCTGTGACTACAAAAAGACGCCATTAATATTTCTGTCTATACCGTCTGTATGTACTGTAGATGTCCTGTGACTACAAAAAGACGCCATTAATATTTCTGTCTATACCGTCTGTATGTACTGGAGATGTCCTGTGACTACAAAAAGACGCCATTAATATTTCTGTCTATACCGTCTGTATGTACTGTAGATGTCCTGTGACTACAAAAAGACGCCATTAATATTTCTGTCTATACCGTCTGTATGTACTGGAGATGTCCTGTGACTACAAAAAGACCCCATTAATATTTCTGTCTATCCCGTCTGTATGTACTGTAGATGTCCTGTGACTACAAAAAGACGCCATTAATATTTCTGTCTATACCGTCGGTATGTACTGTAGATGTCCTGTGACTACAAAAAGACGCCATTAATATTTCTGTCTATACCGTCTGTATGTACTGGAGATGTCCTGTGACTACAAAAAGACGCCATTAATATTTCTGTCTATACCGTCTGTATGTACTGTAGATGTCCTGTGACTACAAAAAGACGCCATTAATATTTCTGTCTATCCCGTCTGTATGTACTGGAGATGTCCTGTGACTACAAAAAGACGCCATTAATATTTCTGTCTATACCGTCTGTATGTACTGGAGATGTCCTGTGACTACAAAAAGACGCCATTAATATTTCTGTCTATACCGTCTGTATGTACTGTAGATGTCCTGTGACTACAAAAAGACGCCATTAATATTTCTGTCTATACCGTCTGTATGTACTGTAGATGTCCTGTGACTACAAAAAGACGCCATTAATATTTCTGTCTATCCCGTCTGTATGTACTGTAGATGTCCTGTGACTACAAAAAGACGCCATTAATATTTCTGTCTATCCCGTCTGTATGTACTGTAGATGTCCTGTGACTACAAAAAGACCCCATTCATATTTCTCTACTAAACAACGTGGTCCCTCTATCTTTATATCTAAAACAGAGAAGAAGAATGGAAGTGTGTATGACGTCAATCCAACCGTGGGTGGAGAGACTGCTGGGATGGAGGAGGAGGAGGAGAAGAAGGAACAGGGCGATGAGGACGAGGAGGAGGAGGAGAAGGAGGGCAGAGTGAATGCTGTAGTAACAGTGTTCAGGTTCATTATGAAGCAAAGCTATATCTGTGCTCTCATAGCCATGATGGTGAGTAAACACAGTGACTGGTCCCTGTGGTCTCTTGGGTGACTGTGGTCCTTGTGGTGACTGTGGTCCCTCTGGTGACTGTGGTGACTGTGGTCCCTCTGGTGACTGTGGTCCTTGTGGTGACTGTGGTCCCTCTGGTGACTGTGGTGACTGTGGTCCCTGTGGTGACTGTGGTGACTGTGGTCCCTCTGGTCCCTCTGGTGACTGTGGTCCCTCTGGTGACTGTGGTGACTGTGGTCCCTCTGGTGACTGTGGTGACTGTGGTCCCTCTGGTGACTGTGGTGACTGTGGTCCCTCTGGTGACTGTAGTGACTATGTTGACTGTGGTCCCTCTGGTCCCTCTGGTGACTGTGGTCCCTGTGGTGACTGTGGTCCCTCTGGTCCCTCTGGTGACTGTGGTGACTGTGGTGACTGTGGTCCCTCTGGTGACTGTGGTCCCTCTGGTGACTGTGGTGACTGTGGTGACTGTGGTGACTGTGGTCCCTGTGGTCCCTCTGGTGACTGTGGTGACTGTGGTCCCTCTGGTGACTGTGGTGACTGTGGTCCCTCTGGTCCCTCTGGTGACTGTGGTGACTGTGGTGACTGTGGTGACTGTGGTCCCTCTCGTCCCTCTGGTGACTGTGGTCCCTCGGGTGACTGTGGTCCCTCGGGTCCCTCGGGTGACTGTGGTCTCTGTGGTGACTGTGGTCTCTGTGGTGACTGTGGTCTCTGTGGTGACTGTGGTCTCTTGGGTGACTGTGGTCTCTGTGGTGACTGTGGTCTCTGTGGTGACTGTGGTCCCTGTGGTGACTGTGGTCCCTGTGGTCTCTGTGGTGACTGTGGTCTCTGTGGTGACTGTGGTCCCTGTGGTCTCTGTGGTGACTGTGGTCTCTGTGGTGACTGTGGTCCCTCTGGTAACTGTGGTGACTGTGATCCCTTTGGTGACTGTGGTCCCTCGGGTGACTATGGTCCCTTGGGTGACTATGGTCCCTTGGGTGACTATGGTCCCACGGGTGACTGTGGTGACTGTGGTCCCACGGGTGACTGTGGTGACTGTGGTCCCTCGGGTGACTTAGGACCATCTGGTGACTGTGCTCACGTCAAGGCTAAAGAAAGCATACTGTATGTCATCTGACAAGGCCTCACAATGTTGATTTACTGTTAAACAAATGCCAAGCTTTACACTTCTTCCCCCAATATTTTTTTTTTACGATTAATTTAATTCATATGAATCATGAATTATTATTTATGTACGAAACAAACTATTCACTTTCTCATTGTAGAAGTTGGAATTGAGTTCAATTACGGTTTAATCGAATCAATTGAATTGAAAAAAAGTTATTTGTGAATCACAAACTCAAATTTTGGGGAAAAAAAGAATAGCTGTAGCCTTCCTTTTTGGATTATGTGACTGCAAAAACCTGTTTTGTAGATATTTCAATTTAATTTGGGATCCAATGTATGGGATATTTTAACTCAGTAGATGCTAGTCAGCCTAAAGACAACACTTTCTAAGGTAGATAAATATCACTAAACTAAGGAAAGATACATTTCCTCAAGAAAATGTGTTGTGCTTGCTTCAGCTGTCTAAAAAAGAAGATGTGTTAAATGTAAATGCAAGTTGACTAGAAGCTGAAAAGCAGCTCGTGAGAGTAAGAACAGGTCTGATTACCTCAGTAGACTGTTATATATTTCAGCTAGCATATAAATTATACAATATTATGTATGTGTGTCTTTTCGGAGTCAAATTTCGGTTGGACGTTGTGTTGACCAATAAAATGATCTTAATCTATGAATCTTAACTTCTTAGTGATCCCTTCGCGCACGGGATTGATTTGACAACACCCAGTGAAATAGCAACGCACCAAATTCAAAAACAGAAATACTCATAATAATAATTCATAAATCATACAAGTGTTATACAAGGGTTTAAAGATGAACTTCTTGTTAAATCAGCCGCAGTGTCAGATTTCAAAAAGGCTTTACAGCGAAAGCAAACAGCACCTCAGTAAACATACTCATGAAAATCATAATTCAACCCGCGCAACACAAAAGTCAGAAATAACGATATAATTCTTATATATATATATATTGAAGATCTTCTTCCAATTAAACATCACAAATGGTCCTTTTGTTCGATAAATTCCATCGTTATATCCCCAAAATGTCCATTTATTTGGCGCGTTTGATTCAGAAATACACTGGTTCCAACATGACTACAAAGGATCTAATAAGTTACCTGTAAACTTGATCCAGACATTTCAAACAACTTTCCTAATACAACTTTAGGTATTTTTTAACGTAAATAATCAATACAATTTAAGACGGGATAAACTGGGTTCAATACCGGATTAAAACAACGTCACACTTCTCTAACAAACACTTCACTCGACCCTCGTTCTGAACAGGGCTACTTCTTCATTTCTCAAAGGAAAAACATCAACCAATTTCTAAAGACTGTTGACATCCAGTGGAAGTGATAGGAACTGAAAGCAAGTGCCTTAGAAATCTAGATCCCCATAGAAACCTCATTGAATAGAGAGTGACCTCAACAAAAAAAAAAGTCCTGGATGATTTGTCCTCGGGGTTTCTCCTGCCAAATACGTTCTGTTATACTCACAGACATCATTCTATCATTCTAGTGTGTTCTATCCAAATCTACTAATTATATGTATATCCTAGCTTCTGGGCCTGAGTAGCAGGCAGTTTACTTTGGGCCCCTCAGTCATCCAAACGTCTGAATAGTGCCTCCTAGCCTTAAGAAGTTTTCATCTCGAGATACCTCTGCCTAAAACTCAGCCGCGATTTCAATGGTGCTATACCACTTCTGACACCAGCGTAGTTCATTTAATTAAAGAAAAATTTATTTAGCATTCATTTAACACGGCAAGTCAGGTAAGAACACATTTTTATTTACAATGACTGCTAACCCCGGCCAAACCCGGACAGCATCGCCCTATCGTACTCCCTATCACGGCATGATGCAATACAGACTGCATTTGAACCAGGGACTGTAGTGATGTCTCTTGTACTGATATGCGGTGCCTTAGACCGCTGCACCACTCGGGAGCCTTAGGAGGGGTACCCTGACCAGGACTGGTCCCTGTGACTGTCATTCCAAAATCATTAAAACACTAAAACCTCTTGGTAAGTTCACTAGGATTTTACAAATAATTAAAACACTAAAACCTCTTGTTAAGGTCGCTAGGTGATGTACTAAGGTAGTTTACAATTAAATTAATTACATTTGTTCATATATTATATTTTTATTCGCTCGCCTCATTTTTTCAAAATCAATTATCTGTTAAACAGTAAATCAACTTTAACTTCCTATAAACTGTTTTTGTGATTGTGATCATACTTGACCCTACCTACATTTTTCTGAGGAATTGTAGACTCTGAGGTTTTGTGGCATTTGCTCTCCCCCTCTCTCTCTCTCCCTCTCTCCCTCCCTCCCTCCCTCTCTATCTCTCTCTGTCTCTCTCTCCCTCTCTCTCGCTCTACCTCTCTTTCTCTCTCTACCTCTCTTTCTCTCTCCCTCCCATCTCTCCCTCTCTCTCTCCCTCTCTCCCTACCTCTTACTCCCTCTCCCTCTCTCTCTCCCTCTCTCTCTACCTTTCTCTCTCCCTCCCCATATCTCTCTCCCCACTCTCTACCTCTCCCTCTCTATCCCTCTCTCTCTCGGTCTCTCTCTCTCTCTCTCTCTCTCTCTCTCTCTGTGCCCAGGCGTGGAGCATCACGTATGTTAGCTGGCTGACGTTTGTGTTCCTGATGTGGTCGTGTATGTTGTGGATGGTGAGGGACCGTCGTCGTTACACCATGCTAACCTCTCCCTTCATGGTGCTCTACGGGAACCTGCTCATTGTGCTGCAGTACATCTGGAGCTTTGAGCTGCTGGAGCCCGTGCCTGGACTCTTCCTCAAGAAGGACGTGCCCTTCAGTGAACTGGGATCCAAGGTAATTCAATGGGACCTAGAAGAAGGAACTGTTATGTCACTGTTTTTGGGAACTGTTTTTTTTTAAGGAACTGCTGAGTATGTGAAAGTCCTAGTGGTTAGAGGGGAGGGCGGAAGGTATCCTAGTGGTTAGAGGGGAGGGGCGGAAGATATCCTAGTGGTTAAGAGGAGAGGGGCGCAAGGTATCCTAGTGGTTAGATGGGAGGGGCGGAAGGTATCCTAGTGGTTAGAGCGTTGGACCTGTAACCGAAAGGTTGCTAGATTGAATCCCTGAGCTGACAAGGTAAACATCTATCGTTCCGCCCCTGAACAAGGCAGTTAAACCACTATTCCTAGGCAGTAAATAAGAATGTGTTCTTAACTGAGTTGCCTATGAATTGAGGCACAATAAAGTCCATGTCTTATGCTAATGATTGGAAGTATGATCGTCTCTATCTTCATGTCCACATTCTGTGTTTTGTTGTTGTTGTCTGTCTCTAGGTCCTGTGTCTGTTGAGCTTCTGGCTGCTGCTGAGACAGACTCTGACAGAGAGAAAGGACAAGCAGAGAGAGGAGGATGCTGTACTCACTGACGTACATGTGGATGACCAACCCAAGAAGAAAGGTCAGAGATAATTAAAAATAGGGGGGGGGGGGGGGGTCAATGTACATTTTCCCGGGTTTCATTATCAGCAGTGTTATGGCTCGGGGGTAAAAGCTGCTCGGGAGGCTTTTGGACCTAGAGTTGGTGCTTTGGTCACAATACATTAAGTGTCACTATTCTACCACAACACACTATTCAGGTGTACGTGTGTGTAGAGTGTGTATATTTTGTGTGTGTGTATGTACCTGCGCGTGTGTCTTTTCACAGTCCACAATGTTCTATAAGGTGTATTTGTATTTGTTTTTTAATCTGATTCTCCTGCTGCATCAGTTACTTGATGTGGAATAGAGTTCCATGTAGTCATGGCTCTATGTAGTACTGTGGAATAGAGTTCCATGTAGTCATGGCTCTATGTACTACTGTGGAATAGAGTTCCATGTAGTCATGGCTCTATGTAGTACTGTGGAATAGAGCTCCATGTAGTCATGGCTCTATGTGCTACTGTGGAATAGAGTTCCATGTAGTCATGGCTCTATGTAGTACTGTGGAATAGAGTTCCATGTAGTCATGGCTCTATGTAGTACTGTGGAATAGAGTTCCATGTAGTCATGGCTCTATGTAGTACTGTGGAATAGAGTTCCATGTAGTCATGGCTCTATGTAGTACTGTGGAATAGAGTTCCATGTAGTCATGTCTCTATGTAGTACTGTGGAATAGAGTTCCATGTAGTCATGGCTCTATGTACTACTGTGGAATAGAGTTCCATGTAGTCATGGCTCTATGTAGTACTGTGGAATAGAGCTCCATGTAGTCATGGCTCTATGTAGTACTGTGGAATAGAGTTCCATGTAGTCATGGCTCTATGTAGTACTGTGGAATAGAGTTCCATGTGGTCATGGCTCTATGTAGTACTGTGGAATAGAGTTCCATGTAGTCATGGCTCTATGTAGTACTGTAGAATAGA
Organism: Oncorhynchus nerka; assembly: GCF_034236695.1. NCBI lineage: Eukaryota > Metazoa > Chordata > Actinopteri > Salmoniformes > Salmonidae > Oncorhynchus > Oncorhynchus nerka. The sequence continues at coordinate 50,123,292 of NC_088424.1, read as the reverse complement.
GTTCCATGTAGTCATGGCTCTATGTAGTACTGTGGAATAGAGTTCCATGTAGTCATGGCTCTATGTAGTACTGTGGAATAGAGTTCCATGTAGTCATGGCTCTTAGTACTGTGGACTAGAGTTCCATGTAGTAATGGCTCTTAGTACTGTGGAATAGAGTTCCATGTAGTGATGGCTCTTAGTACTGTGGAATAGAGTTCCATGTAGTGATGGCTCTTAGTACTGTGGAATAGAGTTCCATGTAGTGATGGCTCTTAGTACTGTGGAATAGAGTTCCATGTAGTGATGGCTCTTAGTACTGTGGAATAGAGTTCCATGTAGTGACGGCTCTTAGTACTGTGGAATAGAGTTCCATGTAGTGATGGCTCTTAGTACTGTGGAATAGAGTTCCATGTAGTGACGGCTCTTAGTACTGTGCGCCTCCCATAGTCTGTTCTGGACTTGGGGACTGTGAAGAGACCTCTGGTGGCATGTTCAATTCAAATGTATTTATATAGCCCTTCGTACATCAGCTGATATCTCAAAGTGCTGTACAAAAACTCAGCCTAAAACCCCAAACAGCAAGCAATGCAGGTGTAGAAGCACGGTGGCTAGGAAAAACTCCCTAGAAAGGCCAAAACCTAGGAAGAAACCTAGAGAGGAACCAGGCTATGAGGGGTGGCCAGTCCTCTTCTGGCTGTGCCAGGTGGAGATTATAACAGAACATGGCCAAGATGTTCAAATGTTCATAAATGACCAGCATGGTCCAATAATAATAAGGCAGAACAGTTGAAACTGGAGCAGCAGCACGGCCAGGTGGACTGGGGACAGCAAGGAGTCATCATGTCAGGTAATCCTGAGGCATGGTCCTAGGGCTCAGGTCCTCCGAGAGAGAGAGAGAAAGAAAGAGAGAAAGAGAGAATTAGAGAGAGCACACTTAAATTCACACAGGACACCGAATAGGACACGAGAAGTACTCCAGATATAACAAACTGACCCTAGCCCCCCGACACATAAACTACTGCAGCATAAATACTGGAGGCTGTCTTGAGGGGTATGGATGGGTGTCTGGTCTGTGTGCCAGTAGTTTAAACAGACCTCTGGTGGCATGTCTTGAGGGGTATGGATGGGTGTCTGATCTG
>NC_088424.1:50107171-50117171 GCF_034236695.1 Oncorhynchus nerka | reverse complement strand
CCTCTCCTCCTCTCCCCTCTCCTCCTCTCTCTCCCCTCCTCTCTCTCCCCTCCTCTCTCTCTCATCCTCTCTCCTCCTCTCCTCCTCTCCCATCTCCTCCTCTCTCTCTCTCCCCTCCTCTCTCTCCCCTCCCCTCCCCTCCCCTCCTCTCTCTCCCCTCCCCCCTCCCCTCCTCTCTCCCCTCCCCTCCTCTCTCTCCCCTCCCCTCCCCCCCTCTCTCCCTCCCCTCCTCTCTCTCCCCTCCCCCTCCCCTCCTCTCTCCCCTCCCCCTCCCCTCCTCTCTCTCCCCTCCTCCCTCCCCTCCTCTCTCCCCTCCCACTCCCATCCTCTCTCTCCCCTCCTCTCTCTCCCCTCCTCTCTCTCCCCTCCCCTCCCCTCCTCTCTCTCCCCCTCTCCCCCGCCCTCCTCTCTCCTCCTCTCCTCCTCTCTCTCCTCCTCTCCTTTCCCATCCCCCTCTCCTCCTCTCCCCTCTCCTCCTCTCTCACCCCTCCTCTCTCTCTCTCTCCTCCTCTCTCCTCCTCTCCTCTCCCATCCCCCTCTCCTCCTCTCCCTCTCCTCCTCTCTCTCCCCTCCTCTCTCTCCCCTCCTCTCTCTCTCATCCTCTCTCCTCCTCTCCTCCTCTCCCATCTCCTCCTCTCTCTCTCCTCCTCTCTCCCCTCCTCTCTCTCCCCTCCCCTCCCCTCCCCTCCTCTCTCTCCCCTCCTCCCTCCCCTCCTCTCTCTCCCCTCCCCTCCTCTCTCTCCAGACTGATGGACCTGGGGCTAGAACAGTTCTCCGTACCGATGCTCTTCACACGTATCTTCATCCCCACCTCCTTCCTCCTGGTGTGTATCCTTCACCTTCACTACTTCCATGACCGCTTCCTGCTGCTCACTGACCTGAAGGCTGTGGCCCAAAAACAGGACAGCACCATCTACAGGTGAGACTGGGGGACTGATTGTGTTAGCCCGCTGAGCTAAAGTTTAGGACTAGGTGTCAATACAGGGAGATAACATGAGTCTCAGCACCATGAGGTGAGCTGACGGGGATTTGAACCCTGTGTTGGCTGAAGTTCTTAATGTGGGGGAGCTAACACGAGTCACAGCTGCATTTCCAGATGAGCTGTGTTTGTGACTGGGGTTCGAACCCCGATACGTCTCTAGACTGTGTTAACCCACTGAGCTTAAGTCTAGGTGTTTGTGTGAGAGAGCTAACAGCAGTTCCTGATGAACTGACCAGCGATCTTTCAACGCATTAGACTAGAGTTTGGATTGGCTGGATGGTTTTTTATCATGTATCTACCTCTGGTACTTTGTTCTCTCTAATGTATAAGACCTACAGAGAAATGCTGGAGATGTAGTGGTCTGTGTTAATGTCTTGTCTTCATGTTCTAGTAGCCTCCTTCATGTTCTAGTAGCCTCATTCATGTTCTAGTAGCCTCCTTCATGTTCTAATAGCCTCCATGTTCTAGTAGCCTCCTTCATGTTCTAGTAGCCTCCTTCGTGTTCTAGTAGCCTCCTTCGTGTTCTAGTAGCCTCCTTCGTGTTCTAGTAGCCTCCTTCATGTTCTAGTAGCCTCCTTCATGTTCTAGTAGCCTCCTTCGTGTTCCAGTAGCCTCCTTCGTGTTCTAGTAGCATCCTTCATGTTCTAGTAGCCTCCTTCATGTTCTAGTAGCCTCATTCATGTTCCCACTTGCTTCTCATCCTATTCTCTTTAATCTACTGCCATCTGCCATCTCTCCTTCTCCTCTGCCATCTCTCCTCCTCCTCTGCCATCTCTCCTCCTCCTCTGCCATCTGCCATCTCTCCATTCCTTCCTCTCCTCACACAGTCATGCTAAAGTCAATGGTCGCGTGTATCTGATCATGAACAGGTAGGTACCTGCTCGCCTTTCATCCATCCTGTCGCATCCATCCATCACTGTTTGACTTCCCTCCCTCTTCTTCACTCATGCTCTCCTTTGGTCAACTCTTCTCCTCCCTCTACCTCTTCATCTCTCCTCTCCATCTCTCCTCTCTCATCCATCTCTCTATCTCTCATCTCTCATCCACCTCTCTATCTCTCCCCTCTCATCCACCTCTCCACCTCTCCATCTCCTCTCCACCTCTCCTCTCTCATCCACCTCTCCATCTCTCCCCTCTCATCCACCTCTCCATCTCTCCCCTCTCATCCACCTCTCCATCTCATCACTCCATCTCTCCCCTCTCATCCACCTCTCCATCTCATAACCCCATCTCTCCTCTCTAATCCACCTCTCCATCTCTCCTCTCTCATCCATCTCTCCATCTCTTCCCTCTCATCCACCTCTCCACCTCTCCATCTCCTCTCCACTTCTCCTCTCTCATCCACCTCTCCATCTCTCCTCTCTCATCCACGTCTCCATCTCCTCTCCACCTCTCCTCTCATCCTCTATACCTCTGGTCCTCCGGTCCTCCAAGCATCTAAACACGCCTGTCTTTCCCTGCTCGCGTACCTAACTTCCCAGTGAAACTTGCTCCTACAGTTCTGTCCGTTTGGTTTATGGGGGGGGGTGGGTTGCTTCGACAGGTCATGTTAGAAACGTATGTGAAACATTCTGTTCTATTTTGGTTTCTGCCTCTTTGTGTTTCTTTGGATGACCAATTTGATTTGTGGACACTTCTTCTTGATACCCACAACCCCCCTCTCCAGAACCCTCTCCACAATACCCACAAACTTCTCTGCCAGTTTATCCTCATTAAAAGTCTCTTCTTTCCAGCATGTCCTGACTTGGTATTAAAAGACACGACCTTTCCTCTTTAGAACCAATCCCCTCCACTCTTTTCCTAGTTCCTCTGCAGCCTGTGGTAGCAACTTGTAACCCTATTGGTCGCTAACCTACACTGTGTCTGTCAATCTACTTTTGCTGTGGATCTCCCTCTCTCTCTGTGTTAATCTCCCTCTCTCTCTGTGTTGATCTCCCTCTCTCTCTCTCTGTGCTGATCTCCCTCTCTCTCTCTCTCTGTGTTGATCTCCCTCTCTCTCTCTCTGTGCTGATCTCCCTCTCTCTCTGTGTTGATCTCCCTCTCTCTCTGTGCTGATCTCCCTCTCTCTCTCTCTGTGCTGATCTCCCTCTCTCTCTGTGCTGATCTCCCTCTCTCTCTCTCTGTGCTGATCTCCCTCTCTCTGTGTTGATCTCCCTCTCTCTCTCTCTGTGCTGATCTCCCTCTCTCTCTGTGTTGATCTCTCTCTGTGTTGATCTCCCTCTCTCTCTGTGTTGATCTCCCTCTCTCTCTGTGTTGATCTCCCTCTCTCTCTGTGTTGATCTCCCTCTCTCTCTGTGTTGATCTCCCTCTCTCTCTGTGTTGATCTCCCTCTCTCTCTCTGTGCTGATCTCCCTCTCTCTCTCTCTGTGTTGATCTCCCTCTCTCTCTCTGTGTTGATCTCCCTCTCTCTCTCTGTGTTGATCTCCCTCTCTCTCTCTGTGTTGATCTCCCTCTCTCTCTCTGTGTTGATCTCCCTCTCTCTCTGTGTTGATCTCCCTCTCTCTGTGTTGATCTCCCTCTCTCTCTGTGTTGATCTCCCTCTCTCTCTGTGTTGATCTCCCTCTCTCTCTCTGTGTTGATCTCCCTCTCTCTGTGTTGATCTCCCTCTCTCTCTCTGTGCTGATCTCCCTCTCTCTCTCTCTGTGTTGATCTCCCTCTCTCTCTGTGCTGATCTCCCTCTCTCTGTGTTGATCTCCCTCTCTCTCTGTGCTGATCTCCCTCTCTCTCTCTGTGTTGATCTCCCTCTCTCTCTGTGTTGATCTCCCTCTCTCTCTGTGCTGATCTCTCTCTCTCTCTGTGCTGATCTCCCTCTCTCTCTCTCTGTGTTGATCTCCCTCTCTCTCTGTGCTGATCTCCCTCTCTCTCTGTGTTGATCTCCCTCTCTCTCTGTGCTGATCTCCCTCTCTCTCTCTCTGTGTTGATCTCCCTCTCTCTCTCTGTGTTGATCTCCCTCTCTCTCTCTGTGTTGATCTCCCTCTCTCTCTGTGTTGATCTCCCTCTCTCTCTCTGTGTTGATCTCCCTCTCTCTCTGTGTTGATCTCCCTCTCTCTGTGTTGATCTCCCTCTCTCTCTGTGTTGATCTCCCTCCCTCTCTATGTTGATCTCCCTCTCTCTCTCTGTGTTGATCTCCCTCTCTCTGTGTTGATCTCCCTCTCTCTCTCTGTGCTGATCTCCCTCTCTCTCTCTCTGTGTTGATCTCCCTCTCTCTCTGTGCTGATCTCCCTCTCTCTGTGTTGATCTCCCTCTCTCTCTGTGCTGATCTCCCTCTCTCTCTCTGTGTTGATCTCCCTCTCTCTCTGTGTTGATCTCCCTCTCTCTCTGTGCTGATCTCTCTCTCTCTCTGTGCTGATCTCCCTCTCTCTCTCTCTGTGTTGATCTCCCTCTCTCTCTGTGCTGATCTCCCTCTCTCTCTGTGTTGATCTCCCTCTCTCTCTGTGCTGATCTCCCTCTCTCTCTCTCTGTGTTGATCTCCCTCTCTCTCTCTGTGCTGATCTCCCTCTCTCTCTGTGTTGATCTCCCTCTCTCTCTGTGCTGATCTCCCTCTCTCTCTCTGTGCTGATCTCCCTCTCTCTCTCTGTGTTGATCTCCCTCTCTCTCTCTGTGTTGATCTCCCTCTCTCTCTCTCTGTGTTGATCTCCCTCTCTCTCTCTCTGTGCTGATCTCCCTCTCTCTCTCTGTGTTGATCTCCCTCTCTCTCTGTGCTGATCTCCCTCTCTCTCTCTGTGCTGATCTCCCTCTCTCTCTCTGTGTTGATCTCCCTCTCTCTCTGTGCTGATCTCCCTCTCTCTCTCTGTGTTGATCTCCCTCTCTCTCTGTGCTGATCTCCCTCTCTCTCTCTGTGCTGATCTCCCTCTCTCTCTCTATGTTGATCTCCCTCTCTCTCTGTGCTGATCTCCCTCTCTGTGTTGATCTCCCTCTCTCTCTGTGTTGATCTCCCTCTCTCTCTCTGTGCTGATCTCCCTCTCTCTCTGTGTTGATCTCCCTCTCTCTGTGTTGATCTCCCTCTCTCTCTGTGTTGATCTCCCTCTCTCTCTGTGCTGATCTCCCTCTCTCTCTCTGTGTTGATCTCCCTCTCTCTGTGCTGATCTCCCTCTCTCTCTCTGTGTTGATCTCCCTCTCTCTCTGTGTTGATCTCCCTCTCTCTGTGTTGATCTCCCTCTCTCTCTGTGTTGATCTCCCTCTCTCTCTGTGTTGATCTCCCTCTCTCTCTCTGTGTTGATCTCCCTCCCTCTCTCTGTGCTGATCTCCCTCTCTCTCTCTGTGTTGATCTCCCTCTCTCTCTGTGTTGATCTCCCTCTCTCTCTCTGTGCTGATCTCCCTCTCTCTCTCTGTGTTGATCTCCCTCTCTCTCTGTGTTGATCTCCCTCTCTCTCTGTGCTGATCTCCCTCTCTCTCTCTGTGTTGATCTCCCTCTCTCTCTCTGTGTTGATCTCCCTCTCTCTCTCTGTGCTGATCTCCCTCTCTCTCTGTGTTGATCTCCCTCTCTCTCTGTGTTGATCTCCCTCTCTCTCTGTGTTGATCTCCCTCTCTCTCTCTGTGTTGATCTCCCTCTCTCTATGTTGATCTCCCTCTCTCTGTGCTGATCTCCCTCTCTCTCTGTGTTGATCTCCCTCTCTCTCTCTGTGTTGATCTCCCTCTCTCTCTGTGTGTTGATCTCCCTCTCTCTGTGTTGATCTCACTCTCTCTCTTTATTGATCTCTCCCTCTGTCTGTGTTGATCTCCCTCTCTCTCTCTGTGTTGATCTCCCTCTCTCTATGCTGATCTCCCTTTCTCTGTGTTCATCTCCCTCTCTCTGTGTTGATCTCCCTCTCTCTCTGTGTTGATCTCCCTCTCTCTATGCTGATCTCCCTCTCTCTCTGTGTTGATCTCCCTCTCTCTATGCTGATCTCCCTCTCTCTCTGTGTTCATCTCCCTCTCTCTATGCTGATCTCCCTCTGTGTGTGTTGATCTCCCTCTATCTGTGTTGATCTCCCTCTCTCTCTGTGTGTTGATCTCCCTCTCTCTATGCTGATCTCCCTCTCTCTGTGTTGATCTCCCTCTCTCTGTGTTGATCTCCCTCTCTCTCTCTGTGCTGATCTCACTCTCTCTCTTTATTGATCTCTCTCTCTCCCTCTCTCTCTGTGTTGATCTCCCTCTCTCTCTGTGTTGATCTCCCTCTCTCTCTGTGTGTTGATCTCCCTCTCTCTATGCTGATCTCCCTCTCTCTGTGTTGATCTCCCTCTCTCTGTGTTGATCTCCCTCTCTCTCTCTGTGCTGATCTCACTCTCTCTCTTTATTGATCTCTCTCTCTCCCTCTCTCTCTGTGTTGATCTCCCTCTCTCTCTGTGTTGATCTCCCTCTCTCTCTCTGTGCTGATCTCCCTCTCTCTCTCTCTATGTTGATCTCCCTCTCTCTCTGTGTTGATCTCCCTCTCTCTCTGTGTTGATCTCCCTCTCTCTCTGTGTTGATCTCCCTCTCTCTCTCTGTGTTGATCTCCCTCTCTCTATGTTGATCTCCCTCTCTCTGTGCTGATCTCCCTCTCTCTCTGTGTTGATCTCCCTCTCTCTCTCTGTGTTGATCTCCCTCTCTCTCTGTGTGTTGATCTCCCTCTCTCTCTGTGTGTTGATCTCCCTCTCTCTGTGTTGATCTCACTCTCTCTCTTTATTGATCTCTCCCTCTGTCTGTGTTGATCTCCCTCTCTCTGTGTTGATCTCACTCTCTCTCTTTATTGATCTCTCCCTCTGTCTGTGTTGATCTCCCTCTCTCTCTCTGTGTTGATCTCCCTCTCTCTATGCTGATCTCCCTTTCTCTGTGTTCATCTCCCTCTCTCTGTGTTGATCTCCCTCTCTCTCTGTGTTGATCTCCCTCTCTCTATGCTGATCTCCCTCTCTCTCTGTGTTGATCTCCCTCTCTCTATGCTGATCTCCCTCTCTCTCTGTGTTGATATCCCTCTCTCTATGCTGATCTCCCTCTGTGTGTGTTGATCTCCCTCTATCTGTGTTGATCTCCCTCTCTCTCTGTGTGTTGATCTCCCTCTCTCTGTGTTGATCTCACTCTCTCTCTTTATTGATCTCTCCCTCTGTCTGTGTTGATCTCCCTCTCTCTCTCTGTGTTGATCTCCCTCTCTCTATGCTGATCTCCCTTTCTCTGTGTTCATCTCCCTCTCTCTGTGTTGATCTCCCTCTCTCTCTGTGTTGATCTCCCTCTCTCTATGCTGATCTCCCTCTCTCTCTGTGTTGATCTCCCTCTCTCTATGCTGATCTCCCTCTGTGTGTGTTGATCTCCCTCTATCTGTGTTGATCTCCCTCTCTCTCTGTGTGTTGATCTCCCTCTCTCTATGCTGATCTCCCTCTCTCTGTGTTGATCTCCCTCTCTCTCTGTGTTGATCTCCCTCTCTCTCTCTGTGCTGATCTCACTCTCTCTCTTTATTGATCTCTCTCTCTCCCTCTCTCTCTTTGTTGATCTCTCTCTCTCTCCCTCTCTCTCTTTGTTGATCTCTCTCTCTCTCCCTCTCTCTCTGTGTTGATCTCCCCCTCTCTCTTTATTGATCTCTCTCTCTCCCTCTCTCTCTTTGTTGATCTCTCTCTCTCTCCCTCTCTCACTCTGTTGATCTCTCTCTCTCCATTCAATTCAATTCCAAGGGCTTTATTGTCATGGGAAACATATCTTTCCATATAGATAATAAACTAAAGTGTTTTAGAACAATATACAATTAACAGTAAACATTACACAGAAGATGCAAAGGAATTGAGACGTTTCAAATGTCATATTATGTCTATATACAGTGTTGTAATGATGTGCAAATAGTTAAAGTACAAAATGGAAAATAATAAATATAAATATGGGTTGTATTTACAATGGTGTTTGTTCTTCACTGGTTGCTCTTTTCTTGTGGCAACAGGTCACAAATCTTGCTGCTGTAATGGCACACTGTGGAATTTCAGAGTAGAGTAGATATGGGAGTTTATCAAAATTGGATTTGTTTTAGAAATCTTTGTCGATCTGTGTAATCTGAGGGAAATATGTCTCTCTAATATGGTCATACATTGGGCAGGAGGTTAGGAAGTGCAGCTCAGTTTCCACCTCATTTTGTGGGCAGTGAGCACATAGCCTGTCTTCTCTTGAGAGTCAGGTTTCTGTTTAGGACCAAATAGCATTCTTTCCAATGTGTCAAGTAATTCTCTTTTTGTTTTCTCATGATTTGGTTGGGTCTAATTGTGCTGCTGTCCTGGGGCTCTGTGGGGTGTGTTTGTGTTTGTGAACAGAGCCCCAGGACCAGCTTGCTTAGGGGACTCTTCTCCAGGTTCATCTCTCAATAGGTGATGGCTTTGTTCTGGAAGGTTTGGGAATCGCTTCCTTTTTGGTGGTTGTAGAATTTAATGGCTCTTTTCTGGATTTTGATAATTAGTGGGTATCGGCCTATTTCTGCTCTGCATGCATTATTTGGTGTTTTACGTTGTACACAGAGGATATTTTTTGCAGAAGTCTTGGTTGGTGAGCGGACCCAGGACCTCACAACCATAAAGGGTAATGGGTTCTGTAACTGATTCAAGTATTTTTAGCCAGATCCTAATTGGTATGTTGAGTTTTATGTTCCTTTTGATGGTGTAGAAGGCCCTTCTTGCCTTGTCTCTCAGATCGTTCACAGCTTTGTGGAAGTTATCTGTGGCGCTGATGTTTAGGACGAGGTATAGTTTTTTGTGTGCTCTAGGGCAACGGTGTCTAGATGGAATTTGTATTTGTGGTCCTGGCGACTGGACCTTTTTTGGAACACCATTATTTTGGTCTTACTGAGATTTACTGTCAGGGCCCAGGTCTGACAGAATCTGTGCAGAAGATCTAGGTGCTGCTGTAGGCCCTCCTTGGTTGGTGACAGAAGCACCAGATCATCAGCAAACAGTAGACATTTGACTTCAGATTCTAGTGCGGTGAGGCCGGGTGCTGCAGACTTTTCTAGTGCCCGCGCCAATTCGTTGATATTTAAGTTGAAGAGGGTGAGGCTTAAGCTGCATCCCTGTCTCACCCCACGACCCTGTGTGAAGAAATGTGTGTGTTTTTTGCCAATTTAACCGCACACTGTTTGTGTTCATGATTTTATAATGTCGTATGTTTTTCCCCCAACATCACTTTCTATCAATTTGTATAGCTTTGGTTTTGGGGTTTTGCATTCTTATTCAAACAATTTGTCGTTGTTGTTAATTTTTTTAGGTGAAAATGTTTCGATTTGATGGGGAAGCTGAGAGGTCAAATATCCTGTTTAGGTTTTCACATTACTTGTGCAAATGTTAGCATGGAGAGAAAGACAGGATATAGAGAGAGGTCGACACAGTGAGGGAGGTGTAGATAACTCTCCATGTTGTTGTTTGTTTAGTGTTTTCCTATTTTCCCAGAAGGGGTTATATTCTATGGATTCTTCAATTACATTGAGCTGATTTCTGATGTGCTGAAGCTCCTTTTTCCGTAGTGTATTTCTGTATTGTCTTAGTGATTCACTATAATGAAGGCGTAGACTCTCTGGGTCTATGTTTTTGGTTGGACAGGACTCTCAATTTCTTTCTTCGTTTTTTTGCATTCTTCATCAAACCATTTGTCATTGATGTTAATTTTCTTAGGTTGTCTGCTTTGATTGGGAAGCTGAGAGGTCAAATATACTGCACTATTACAGTGAAATGTTTTGTCCAGGAAATTGTCTAAAAGGGATTGAATGTGTTGTTGACTAGTTGTGTTTTGGTTTCCACACTACTTTCCTTCCATCTATAGCATTTCTTGATATTATTCAGTTCTTTTGGCTTTGATGCCTCATGATTTGAGTATTGCTCTGTTCAAGTAGACTGTGATTTTGCTGTGGTCTGATAGGGGTGTCAGTGGGCTGACTGTGGTCTGATAGGGGTGTCAGTGGGCTGACTGTGAACGCTCTGAGAGACTCTGGGTTGAGGTCAGTGATAAAGTAGTCTACAGTACTACTGCCAAGAGATGAGCTATAGGTGTACCTACCATAGGAGTCCCCTCGAAGCCTACCATTGACTATGTACATAGCCA